>NW_022987640.1:921941-1026975 GCF_902827165.1 Trematomus bernacchii | reverse complement strand
GAAGGGTTCACTAATGGAGACCACTTGCTAGAGGGTATCAGATGTAGATGTGAGGGTACCTGCAGTCTGTGTTCTTTAAACATGTGTTTTGTTGTTCATCATCAACTCATGTTGGAACTGAGTCCAGTTTGAATCTCTGAAATATTGTTTCATCTCTTTGATGGTGTGTCTTTGACCTCTGTTTGACCTTCTGTCCTCTGCAGACTCTGTCAGGCTGCTGGGGGGGACTGGTCTGTGCTCAGGCAGACTGGAGGTGAAGTCTGACCAGTCTAACCAGTCTAACCCGTCCTGGTCCTCAGTGTGTGAGGCTGACTTTGACCAGCAGGATGCTCAGGTGGTCTGCCGGCAGCTGGGCTGTGGGGCTCCTTCAGTCCTCCAGGGGGCGCTCTATGGAGAAGGGGAGGCTCCAATGTGGACCAAAGAGTTCCAGTGTGGAGGCCATGAGTCTGCTCTCCTGGACTGTAGCTCAGCCTCAGAGAGAAACACCTGCTCACCTGGCACAGCTGTTAGCCTCACCTGCTCAGGTAGAGAGGAGCTGTGATTGGTTCATTCTGTTCTCATCAAACTCACTTTATTCTCTCTCTGATCACTCTCTTGTTTCTCTTCAGAGCCTGGTGGTGTTAAGCTGGAGGGAGGAGAGAGTCGCTGTGCAGGAGACCTGGAGGTGGAACATCAGGGAGAATGGAGACCAGTGGGCCGTTACTCTCTCTGGACCCTGAAGGCAATAGGAGTCGCCTGCAGAGAGCTCGACTGTGGCTCTGCTGTTTCTGTGGGATGGAGAGAGAGAGAGGGGTCCTCAGGGAGACCTGTGTGGAGGATCGATCCTGACTGTGTTGAGTCTGGATCTGCTCTGAGGGAGTGTGCAGCATCATATTACTCTTCCTCCTTCCTGACTCTCACCTGCTCAGGTAAGCTTATCAGTGACATCATCAGTGACATCATCAGTGACATCATCTAAGACAGTCGTTTTAAGCAACCACAGTTCATGTGGGGGTTAACCGAGATTAAAAAGTGTCTAGAACAAATCCAGACATGATATAAACGTCACTGAACATTCATCTGGTAGCAGAGTGACATCTCATTTAGTATCCATCACAATCTGTATGAAATCCGTCTGATATTCATGTGGCAGAAGCTTTGTTTGTTTATCACGGGTAATCAGGTGTAATCAATACATACACAAGGTTTCAAATCAGAACATACGTAATATTTAATATGAGAGAGACTTTATATTTAACCTCCTTTATTTAGGACACAGTGTTTACAATTTCCACTGACAGCTAAATGTATGTTTCTCTGTGAATATGCATCAGTGCACGGTACTTTGAGGAGCAGCTGGTGTTAGGAGAGCGTTAGCTGAATGCTGGATGGGTTGGGGGCATGTCTCTTCTGGGCCCCCAGAGGGTCTTGCTGTGCCACTGCTCACAGCCATGAGGCCAGATCAATGAAAGCAGGATACATCCTTTACCGTCAAACTGGGTCTGAACACAGCTGCCTGTGTGCGCTTGATCAATACTTTCTGATGTTCTATTTATGATATGCTACTTATCAGCTACATGGCCCTAACGTGTGAAGTTACACAAGCATCTGTACCAGAGAGGAGGAGATGAAGAGAGCAGGAGGGTCAGAGCAGGAGGAAGAGGAGGAGATGAAGAGACAGGAGGGTCAGAGCAGGAGGAAGAGGAGGAGATGAAGAGAGCAGGAGGGTCAGAGCAGGAGGAAGAGGAGGAGATGAAGAGAGCAGGAGGGTCAGAGCAGGAGGAAGAGGAGGAGATGAAGAGAGCAGGAGGGTCAGAGCAGGAGGAAGAGAGGAGATGAAGAGAGCAGGAGGGTCAGAGCAGGAGGAAGAGGAGGAGATGAAGAGAGCAGGAGGGTCAGCAGGAGGAAGAGGAGGAGATGAAGAGAGCAGAGGGTCAGAGGAGGAGGAAGAGGAGGAGATGAAGAGCAGGAGGGTCAGAGCAGGAGGAAGAGGAGGAGATGAAGAGAGCAGGAGGGTCAGAGCAGGAGGAAGAGGAGGAGATGAAGAGAGCAGGAGGGTCAGAGCAGGAGGAAGAGGAGGAGATGAGGGAGCAGGAGGGTCAGAGCAGGAGGAGAAAGGAGGAGATGAAGAGAGCAGGAGGGTCAGAGCAGGAGGAAGAGGAGGAGATGAAGAGAGCAGGAGGGTCAGAGCAGGAGGAAGAGGAGGAGATGAAGAGAGCAGGAGGGTCAGAGCAGGAGGAAGAGGAGGAGATGAAGAGAGCAGGAGGGTCAGAGCAGGAGGAAGAGGAGGAGATGAAGAGAGCAGGAGGGTCAGAGCAGGAGGAAGAGGAGGAGATGAAGAGAGCAGGAGGGTCAGAGCAGGAGGAAGAGGAGATGAAGAGAGCAGGAGGGTCAGAGGGAGGAAGAGGAGGAGATGAAGAGAGCAGGAGGGTCAGAGCAGGAAGAGGAGGAGATGAAGAGAGCAGGAGGGTCAGAGCAGGAGGAAGAGAGGGATATGAAGAGAGCAGGAGGGTCAGAGCAGGAGGAAGAGGAGAGATGAAGACATTAGTGAAGAAGAAGACATGTATGTGAGGAAGATGAAGTGTCAGAAAGAGGGCCAGAGGCAGGGATCAGGAGGCAGAGGAGACTCCAGCTGGACCACATGGTATGTTCTTCTTCTCCTCACATCTTCCATCACAGCAGCTCAATCTAGCAGCTCTTAGTATTGACACATATTGAAATGTGTTGCTGCACAGGTCACCTCTAGCTCTCTGAAGAGATGGGTGATGTCATGTGTGTACTTCATTATAACTAAGTACTTTGACTGTACTTACAGTACACAGAGTTCTAGGGTACCATGAGTACTTTCTGCTGTTTTATACTATATGTTAGTTTGTTAGTCTGAACACCTTGTTTCTCTTGTGCATTAAGAACACTTGTGTTAGGCCATGATTTAACAATAAATAGGTTTTATATACAGTATGAAATACCACGTACTGTCGGCCCCTCCCATGCCACCCTGACCTCTTGCCCCCCCTTTGCCTCCCCATGTAAAATGTTCTAGAACCCCCACTGTGCAGGTGTGAGGTGAGACAGGTAACACACTGCTGCTGCTCCGGCAGTGATAACTGGGAGCCTCTTATTAGGAATAGAACAGCGAACATGTCTGCAAACACAAACTCTGTCAGAAGTGTGCAGCTGTTAAAGCCACTGACAGCCGATCCAGCAGCGATCAGGAATCACAAACGGAAGTCCTTTAACTTCACACTCAGAGGAAAGGACGTCTCATTGCTCTGAAAACACATTTCCTTACTCCCTCCCTCTTCGTGTGGAGGAAAGGACGCAAGTGAGGGAAGCATGGACTCAAGTTCAGAGACTTAGGATGGACCTCATATCGTGTTCTTCCAAGCTAGAGTAGAAGTGATATTAACATTGTTTTCCGCTTCGTTCTGATGCCTTAGTTTTACCGGGAAGTGGGCAGGGCAGTCATTTCGCTTGAAAGGGATGCACTCATGTGATTGGCTTAAATGATGCAGACATCTGATTGGCTACAGAAACTCCCATCTTGAATACATTCCTTTGTGAATCTAGCGGCGTCAGGGTGTCTCAGAAATCCACTCACAAAAGCATTTTTTATAGAAATGTAACAACATCAAATCTGTTATTGATGCACAACATTGAACACTTTTAAAGTCACTTACGCATCACTGTACCCTGTATACCAAGGAGGTTTGCCATCACTTACTGTACGGAGGCTCAGTCACTGGTACACGTTTATTTATAAAGCCATGTTGGGTAAACTCCCGTATTGTATCTGCTCTCTGATAACACAGAGAGTTGCAAGCAGCTATTGTCTGAGATGGCAGGATGTAGTCTTGTTAGATGTGCCAAGAGCAAGGACTGTCTTAGGGAAGACAGCTTTTATGTGCGCAGCTCCACTTGCTTGGAACAATCTTCAGCAAGAATTGAAACTGAGCAATTTCATTGCTCTGCATGTTTTTAAAGCTAGGCTAAGTGAAATGCTTTTTGATACCATGGGTACTTGTAAATGTCGATAACTATGTAAATGTAGCCTGTAAATATAATATATGATGTCCTTTATTGTTTTATGTTTGTTTTATGTTTCATGTGGAACCTATTTGCTGCAGGTCTCCCTTGAAAAAGAGATCTATGATCTCAAGGGACCAATCTTGTTAAATAAAGGTTTGAAATGAAATGAAAAAAAATGATGGTGTGTCTTTGACCTCTGTTTGACCTTCTGTCCTCTGCAGACTCTGTCAGGCTGCTGGGGGGGACTGGTCTGTGCTCAGGCAGACTGGAGGTGAAGTCTGACCAGTCTAACCAGTCTAACCCGTCCTGGTCCTCAGTGTGTGAGGCTGACTTTGACCAGCAGGATGCTCAGGTGGTCTGCCGGCAGCTGGGCTGTGGGGCTCCTTCAGTCCTCCAGGGGGCGCTCTATGGAGAAGGGGAGGCTCCAATGTGGACCAAAGAGTTCCAGTGTGGAGGCCATGAGTCTGCTCTCCTGGACTGTAGCTCAGCCTCAGAGAGAAACACCTGCTCACCTGGCACAGCTGTTAGCCTCACCTGCTCAGGTAGAGAGGAGCTGTGATTGGTTCATTCTGTTCTCATCAAACTCACTTTATTCTCTCTCTGATCACTCTCTTGTTTCTCTTCAGAGCCTGGTGGTGTTCAGCTGGAGGGAGGAGAGAGTCGCTGTGCAGGAGACCTGGAGGTGGAACATCAGGGAGAATGGAGACCAGTGGGGGACTCTCTCTGGACCCTGAAGGCAGCAGGAGTCGCCTGCAGAGAGCTCGACTGTGGCTCTGCTGTTTCTGTGGGAGAGAGAGGAGTCCTCAGAGAGATCTGTGTGGAGGATCAGACCTGACTGTGTTCAGTCTGGATCTCCTCTGAGGGAGTGTGCAGAATCACATTCCTCTCTCTACCTCCTGACTCTCACCTGCTCAGGTAAGCCCATCAGTGACATTGTTTATGACATCATGTCCTCTGTCTCTTTGTTAGTCTCTCTCTCTCTCTGACAAAGAGACAATCCCTCTCTGCTACCTGGACTGTCACAGACTGAAAGCTCTTTGTAATGTCTTCAAAGCGGTGTCTTCAGACTGAGAGGAGGTTTTCACAGAGACTGTTTTTATTGTTGCTGCTGGGGCAGGCAAACATGTGGATCTCCAGAAGCAGGAACAACAAAGTAAACAGTACAGCAGCTCAGCAACTCACTAACATGTGTTTCTCTTGGTGAAAGCAAGAGGGAGTTAGATTTTAGATTTCACTCTCTGATGAGAAACATGGAGGAGCTTTTAAACTGTTATAAAGGAGTCTTTAAAAGATCTAATCTCCTCTCTCTCTCTCTCTCTCTCTCTCTCCTCTCTCTCTCTCCGGAGCTCTCATACTTTCGATTCTGTTAGTCTCTCGCTTATGCACTCTTTCTGCTCTTCTCTCTCTGCTCTCTCTCTCTCTCTCTCTCTCTATCAGTCTGAGCAAGTAATTAACCCTCTCTCTCTCTCTCTCTCTCTCTCTCTCTCAGTCTTGAGAGGTCATTAACCTCCTTGAAACCTGGGATTACAGAGTTCAACTTGTTTCAGTAAATGCTCCTCACTTCGTTGAATGTTTGGCACTTTAGGAGGAAGTGCATCTCTGTCTCAGTCTCACCTGTCGTACAGTGACCACATATTCTGTTTTCTTTTGGTTGCCAGGATCTGTTGTGTCTTCCTGTTGCCAGTGTGTGGTCACTGAGCCTGTGCTTGGTTAGGATCTGTCTCTGCTTTCTATCTCTGACAGTAGACAGATATTCTGCCAGCTCATACTCTCTCTTTAGAGCCAGGTAACATTCTAATCTACTTTGGCTTCTAGTTTCTTCTTTCCAATGTTCTAAATAGTTGTGTTTACATTGTGTTATAATGCGTTTGACTGTGATTGGTGTTTGGAGAGCAGTGTTGTTGAGAGACTGGTCAGAGTGGCTCTGAGAGGGGGCAGTTAGCCTCAGCACCAGCTGACATAGGGGACTCTTCTCTGGGGTTAGCTCTTGGCTTTGGAGGGCTTTGGAGTGGAGGGTGTCTCGGGGGCTGGATCTAAGGTGGTTAAAGAATGTTAGTGCTCTCTTTTGAGTGTTAATGATCAGAGGGTATCTGCCTAATTCTGCTCTACATGCATTTGTTGGTGTTTTTCTCTGAACACGTCAAATGTATCTGCAGAATTCTGCATGTAAAGACTCTGTTGGATGTTTGTCCCAGCGGGTATAGCTCTGGTGTGCATCAATAACATATTTGATATTGCATTTTTACAAAACGCAACTGAGTCCAGTTTGAATCTCTGAAATATAGTTTCATCTCTTTGATGGTGTGTCTTTGACCTCTGTTTGATCTTCTGTCCTCTGCAGACTCTGTCAGGCTGCTGGGGGGGACTGGTCTGTGCTCAGGCAGACTGGAGGTGAAGTCTGACCAGTCTAACCAGTCTAACCCGTCCTGGTCCTCAGTGTGTGAGGCTGACTTTGACCAGCAGGATGCTCAGGTGGTCTGCCGGCAGCTGGGCTGTGGGGCTCCTTCAGTCCTCCAGGGGGCGCTCTATGGAGAAGGGGAGGCTCCAATGTGGACCAAAGAGTTCCAGTGTGGAGGCAATGAGTCTGCTCTCCTGGACTGTAGCTCAGCCTCAGAGAGAAACACCTGCTCACCTGGCACAGCTGTTAGCCTCACCTGCTCAGGTAGAGAGGAGCTGTGATTGGTTCATTCTGTTCTCATCAAACTCACTTTATTCTCTCTCTGATCTCTCTCTTGTTTCTCTTCAGAGCCTGGTGGTGTTAAGCTGGAGGGAGGAGAGAGTCGCTGTGCAGGAGACCTGGAGGTGGAACATCAGGGAGAATGGAGACCAGTGGGGGGCTACCCTCCCTGGACCCTGAAGACAGCAGGAGTCGCCTGCAGAGAGCTTGACTGTGGCTCTGCTGTTTCTGTGGGACGGAGAAAGGAGTCCTCAGAGAG
Source organism: Trematomus bernacchii (assembly GCF_902827165.1). Lineage (NCBI taxonomy): Eukaryota > Metazoa > Chordata > Actinopteri > Perciformes > Nototheniidae > Trematomus > Trematomus bernacchii. The sequence goes on along the minus strand of NW_022987640.1, from coordinate 1,020,031 downwards.
ACCTGTGTGGAGGATCAGATCTGACTGTGTTGAGTCTGGATCTGCTCTGAGGGAGTGTGCAGCATCACGTTCCTCTAACTACCTCCTGACTCTCACCTGCTCAGGTAAGCCCATCAGGGACATTGTTTATGACATCATGTCCTCTGTCTCTTTGTTAGTCTCTCTCTCTCTCTGACAAAGAGACAATCCCTCTCTGCTACCTGGACTGTCACAGACTGAAAGCTCTTTGTAATGTCTTCAAAGCGGTGTCTTCAGACTGAGAGGAGGTTTTCACAGAGACTGTTTTTATTGTTGCTGCTGGGGCAGGCAAACATGTGGATCTCCAAAAGCAGGAACAACAAAGTAAACAGTACAGCAGCTCAGCAACTCACTAACATGTGTTTCTCTTGGTGAAAGCAAGAGGGAGTTAGATTTTAGATTTCACTCTCTGATGAGAAACATGGAGGAGCTTTTAAACCGTTAGTGTTTCACTCCATCTGTGAGCTCTGTGGTGGAGGGAGGCCTTGCTTTGAACTCTGATTCTATCTGAAGAGATGTGTTTAACAAATCAAATCTTCTCAATGTCTAGCTAACTAAGATCATTGTTGTTGTTAATAAAGGAGTCTTTAAAAAATCAAATCTCCCCTCTCTCTCTCTCTCTCTCTCTCTCTCTCTCTCTCTCTCTCTCTCTCTCTCTCTCTCTCTCTCTCTCTCTCTCTCTCTCTCTCTCTCTCTCTCTCTCTCTCTCTCTCTCCAGATAAGCTGTTTCAGCCCAACATATCTGTGTCCTCCTCCATGTACGGGGTCTCCGGGGCCCAGCAGCAGGGGTTCCAGGTGTTCAGAGGCTTCACCTTCACCATCAGTTGCTCCATCCAGCCTCAGTACCCAGGAGGCTCCTTCCTGCTCAGCTCCTCCACTCACAACTACACCCAGCCAGCTGTCAATCACTCTGCCCACTTCCTGTTCTCGGCTGCAGAGCCCGCCCACCAGGGAAGCTACAGCTGTGTTTATGTCTCTGCTTTTTCTCAGGACTTCTCCTCTGAGAGCCGTCTGCTCTCCGTCACCGTCACAGGTGAGCTGTTAGAGTTTACTGTAGGACAGAGCGTGATGCTCCCCAGGAGAACGCTGGTGAGGACTGAGTGTTTTACTGTGAGCCCTGAAGCAGTCACACCCTTACATCACATTTAGCTTTCCAGAGCAACGTACATAAGTGCAATGAACCGTGAAGACATGAATCCAGAACAGCAATTCTCCAGTCAGCTGTAGTTTACATTGGAGTATTGCCATGAGTACTGACTGTTCAACAGATACAGCTAGCAGCTTCTCCCTACAGTCCTACTGTCTGGTATGAACTGGAAAAAGGGTTGGGGTTGAATGAAGATCTTAAGAAGATGTAGTTTATTGTAATATAACTGTAGAGGAGTCTCCATGCTGAAGTGGGTTCAGGTCTCTGTGTGTTTGCTGACTCTTGATGTGATGCTGTCCATGTGTTTGATCAGATCCAGGACCTTTTATCATCCGAGCCGTCGTCCTGCCGCTGACTCAGCTGCTGGTGCTGCTGGTGACCGTCGGCCTTTACTTCTACTGTAAGGTACGGAAACATGTTGTTGTTCCACTGACTGAATGATAAGGTACTGAAACATGTTGTTGTTCCACTGACTGAATGATAAGGGACTGAAACATGTTGTTGTTCCACCACTGACTGAATCATGAGGTACTGAAACATGTTGTTGTTCCACTGACTGAATGATAAGGGACTGAAACATGTTGTTGTTCCACCACTGACTGAATGAAACAGTGTGTGTTATTGAACAGGAGTGATGCAGGAAGTCTCACTGTGTGCTGTCATGTCTCTCCAGGCCACCAGGGGGCGGAGGCCGAGCCGACAGGAGGACATTGAGCTGGATTACCTGGGTGTTCCTGCTGAAGAGGAAGGAGCTCAGGGAGCAGAGTAGCAGCTCCAAGGAGCTCCTCTCACACACATGGGTTTATCAGCTCTTATAGCTTTTAACCAACGTTAGAAAATATAGCTTTCACTCTGAAAGTCACCAGCAATGTGTTAGTGCCTCATGTTTCCTGACTTCCTGTCAGCTCCAAGCCAATTGGTTCCCACTGAAGATGAAGATCTTTAAAAAACATCACAAGTTAGTTTTATTTTTAAAAGTCAATGCAGTCGGTGCAGTTTGAAACCAGACACACCAACCCAGGCCGCTCAGGAACTAAGTTGGCCAATGAATGCCATATATTAATGTTCAAATATCCTCTAAAAACAGTGTTACAAAACCCAATGTTTGAATCTAATGTAGTGATTCCTGAGATAACAGGAGGAACGCGTTACAGCGCCACCTAGTGTTAGATTTGTAGACCTCGAGCACAACAAGGGTTTTTGTTATTCAATCAACAAATAAGACAAAGTACAGTTTTTAAATGTTACGTTTTTCACAACAATTCATCTGATCAGCGAGATAGGATATTTGATCCCCTTGTGGGTCACATGGGTCATTTTAGCAGCAGGGCCAGATTTAGCTGAACAATATACAAATAGGAATTGAACAAAAGTAAATAGTCCAAACACTTCTTATTTCATAACAATGCAGATGTTTTTTTTATTGAAAAATGTGATTTCAGTTTAATTTAGCTTGATTTTAGTCTGAAGAGATTGTTTGTTTAAAAAAAAGAAGCTTTTTCAGAGAAATCCGATTATATTTGTAATTTGCCAAAAAGTATAAGATTGTAACTTTTCTTCAAAGTTCTTATTTCACATGTACTGAGCTCAGTTTGTAATCATTTTCAATCATTCAGTATTTTTCTTACGTTATATCATTTTTGATGGTATTTCTCTGTATTTTGTAGTAATTTAGCTGTTTTTAAGAACTCCACCTATTGGAGAGCATTCCCAAATTCATAAGATATTAAATACTAACATGTTGAAATTAAAAATGTACATAATTTGGTAGAAGTTTCCTTTTTAAAAGGTAATGCGCTTTGTTATGTGATCAAGAAATGTGCTTGTTTTTGTATTATTGAGGATTGTACTTATTTCACAAGATGATCAATAATCTGTAATCATTACTTTTTGGACTTTTATGAAACATTTTTAATTTCTTTTGAATTTCACTTTTTTCAAAGAATTCAGATTATTTTTGTGATTTAGGATTTTCCCAAATTCAGGAGACTAATTATTTCGTACTTAAAATGTTAACATTGTCCGTAAACAAGTGTTGTGATTTTGGAACCGAGAAATGTTTTTGCTTCATAAGAATTTTGATTGATTTTGTTGTTTTTTGCATTTCTGAAGAATTTAGCTTTCGCCAATTAAGGTTTTTTGATGTGGATTTTTTTTAACAAATGTTGTCATCGCTGTCATTTGCTATGTACCAAAAAAATAATAAAACTTCTTTAATAATCCATGAAACTCTGAGAGTGAGCTGATTTCAAAAGTGTTTCTCCTGGTTTGCTTTGTTTCTGTGTGAGAATTAAACCTCAAGGCTTTAGTTCTAACAGGTTAGTATTGAAATAGCTGATTGATTGATAGCGTACAGCGCCCATAAACTATGGCAGGGGTCTGCAACCTTTTGGACCCAAAGAGCCATTTTGCCCCCTTTTCCACCCATTTCTTTTGTCTGGAGCCGCAAAACTGTTGGCAAAACATATCTGATAGCTTGATAGCCTATAACGTTGTATTAATTGTTATATCATAGACATGTATTATTTATTACATTAAAGAAAACTGTTAACCTCTAATAATAAACAAAGAACTCGTATAAGGAGAATAAAAAGAAATACACAGGCCTACTTTAAAATAAATGAAACACAGCACTTGGGGAGTCCTCTGCACATTTGAAGGAAATAAATACAATTCAAATGGGCCCACTTTGAAATAAATAAAAGCTACACACTGTGAAACAGTTCATGTCAGTTCAACTTGCAAATGAAAGTCCACCTGCTGCCTTGGAAAAGCAAATCAAGTCAACTTGAAGACAAACTTTGTTTCAACTCATTAATGCAAGTCAATCTCGTTGATATGACTTAAAGGTTCTAGTTGTATTAACATTGTTTTTTTTAAGTTGTTTAACCCTCCTATTGTCTTCGTTCCCCCCCTTACTTTGGTGTTCGCGGTCAAATTTGACCGGTCCTGTTTTAGCTGCTATTACATTCAAACAAAAACCATGAATCATCACCAAATGTCATTTAACACCCTTTCAAACTGTACATATTGTATCAGACTACTGGTACACATGAACAACTGCAGTAAATATACAAAGAATAGACACTGAACATGTATTGCGTGTGCCAGGTGTGATCCATGTGGTGGGGGTGGGCAAATATAAGGGGGAAAAAATATAGAGTGTGGTTTGTGTGTGTGTGTGTGTGTGTTGTCGTTTGTGTGTGATGTAGTTTGTGTGTGTGGTGTGTAGTGTTTTGTGTGTGTATGTGATGTGTGTCGTGTGTGGTAGCCAGTGTGTGTTGTGTCATGTGGTTATGTGCTATGTGTGTGTGTTGTGTGATGTGTGTATGTGTGTGTGTGTCGTGTGTGCCTGTGTGTGTGGTGTGTGTGTATGTGTGTGTGTGTGTGTTGGTGTGTGTGTGTGTGTGTGCTGTATGATGTATGTGTGTGTGGTGTGTGTGTGTGTTTCGTGTGTGGTCGGTTGTGGTGTCTGTGTGTGTGTGAATGTGTGTGGGTGTCTGGGTGTGGGTGTGATCTGTGTATGTTGTCTGGTGTGGGTGTTGTGTGTCGTGTGTGTGTATGTGTGTGTGTGTGTGTGTGTGTGTATGTGTGTTGTCTGTGTGTGTAGTGTGTTGTCTCTGTGTGTGTGTGTGTGTGTGTGGTGTGTGTTTGGTGTGTGTGTGTGTGTGTGTCCTTGTGTGTGTGTGTCGTGTGTGTGTGTGTGTGTGTGTGTGTGTGTGCTGTGTTGTGTGTGTGGTGGTGTGTGTGTTGGTGTGTGGGTGTGTGTGTGTGTGTGTGTGTTTATCTGATCCGGATGGTTACTAATTCCTTTTCTTTATGGGGAACACCATGGGTGTTTCAAAGTTGACTAAATCATCCAAAGTTCAATGAAAGTGGTGATCAGCAATTTGATATGTTCAAATGTCTACTGTGAAGGATATCATAAAGCCTTAATGCAATTGAATGTAAAACAAAAAAGTTATGATTGATGAAAGTAGTAAATCGGTCAGATTTGACCCGAAGACAACAGGAGGGTTAAGTTGTTTTAACTTTATACTCAGAGTTGAAGCAAATACCAATCTGACATTATTAGAGCAAGGAAACCTTATTTACCTCCTAGTCAAATAAACTCACATTTCAGTCTTATTATAACTCACACTTTCAAGTTCTACATTTATATAACTCATCATTTCAAGTTAAGAAGATTGTAATAATACATTTGTTTCAACTTAGATCTATTAGTTATATTGACTTCTGATTGCAAGTTTATTATTACATAATAATTATTGCAGCAAATTTGTTCAGATATATAACATGTATTTAAAAAAACATGTTATAAATCAACTTGAACACGGCATGTACTCGCTACAGGGTGTACTGAGGGTTTGTGACTGCAGACCGGTTACATGCAGAGAAAGCTACATCACACGGGGACGGGTAAGAACAGAAAAGCATGACATGGGACCTTTAAATAAAAGTGTTGGTTCATTAGGAAAGTTATTATCTCCCAAAGTATATACATTTAGACAATCAAACATTCAGTTCAGGAAAGCATAAGGGTTTACCACCTCTTTGCCCTCTTTTCTTTGTGTGGCCTGCTGACCTGACCTGACCTGCGCTGTACAAACTACAGATCCATCTCTAGGCTCAGCAGCCCTGTCCCCCCATAAGGCTGAACCTGAACCAGCTGTTCTCCCAACTGAAGGAGGTGAGCAGCATTGTGTTGAATGACATGCCACTTAACATATCTGAAGGGAGACAGGAATACAACATATATATCAAAACAAATATCTTTGGGGCCCAATGTGATATATTTTCACGGGGCCCAAAATCCCTGGCGGCACCGCTGCTTAGGATCACACTTTATCAATCCTTTTGATCGTTCAATCCGCACTTTAATCCAAGCATTGCGTCGTAACAAACATTTCTCTCTGCTCCATTCCGTTTCCTTTTATCTTGGCAGGCATCCAACGTATATCCATATCCCGATCAGCTTTAATATCTTCCATCTCATCCATTGTATTAGTCCATTTACTCACGTCCACAACCACACACTTTGGATTCCTAAAGCTTTTAGTCTACTAACCCATCATCCAAGGGTGGTTTTCACTATAAGTAAAAAAGAATTTTTGGACGGACACTATAATTTAGAGTTTTTTACTATGTGAAATCTGAATTTTCTTTAAAATAAAAAACATCTATATTGATTCTGACTGTTCTACATCCAACTCACAGGTTTATCATTACTTTGAGAAAAAAGATTATTAATTTAACCCTTTTAGAAGGGAAGATATGGTCATTTGTTCTGGGAATGTCATTTTCGAGCCTGAGACCTGAAAAACAGGCTCAGGGCTTAACAGGTTAAAAAGCTGTTCATGTTACAAAGTGTTTTTGAGTTTATATGAAGTTACTACTGCAAAAATGTCTGTGTTAATAATGCTTCCAGGTGACAAATGTGTGAGAGTTTGGGGCGAATATTAATTAACACTCGCTCAGAAGTAAAACAAAACATAGTCTCATCTGTTAACCAGAATCCTTGTTAAATCTGTGAAGTTTTATATATATTTGACTTATTACTCTTTATGTTTTATCATATGGATTTAGACCGTTACAAGGCCTTTTCTTACTGATATTATATATTGTTACTATGCTCTGCCTTTAATACATTATAATGTGTACTTTTATATGAAATAAATGATGGCTCTACGCTGTGTGTAAATATGTTAATATCGTCTGACTAAACAAGCGTATCAACAACACAGATAAATATTACAATTTATTTAAACCAGTGATTTACTGTCTCAATACTGTTGAGTACTGTTTGAGTAAATGTATGGATTTAATTTAATTTTAAATAAAAGTATAAACATGTTTTATTATCTATTATGTATTATAATTATAAAAGTAAAACATAAATACAAAAATTATTTAATTTTTTTTTCACATACTCAAAATAAATAAAGCTTTAAAAATACATAGCCTACAAATAAATCGAGCTTAAAGCACAATAGTATATACATGATACTGGCCTACATATAGTCAATATACAAAGCATTTTTGGTAAATCTCAAAATGCTGTCCTTGAACGCATCCTCTGTGCTTATGCTCTGTACATGAACACAGTAAATCTCCATACTAAGTGTTTCGAATAAGTATTTCGGTCCTTTACTTAAGTAAAAGTACAAATACCATGGTCTTAAAATACTGCGTTACAATTAAAAGTCCTGATTTCAAGACTTTGCTTAATTAAAAGTACAAAAGTATAAGAATCAAATCAACTTAAAGCATAAAATGTAAAAACACTTATTATGCGGAATGTAGTGGAGTAAAAAGTATAAAGTAGCATTAAATGGAAATACTTAAGTAAAGTACAAATATGGCAAAAAAGTACTAAAGTACAATACTTGAGTAAATACACTTGGTTACTTTGGTTACCACTGTCCATACTTGAATGTACCCATGAACGCACCTCTCTGTCCTTGAACGCACCTCTCTGTAATTGCAGTCTCTGACCGACAGGTGGCGACATTTCCTCACAGCTCTGCTTCAGGTTGTGACACAATGAATTTTGGGAGGATTAACCAGCTGAGTTTTCAGAGCAAAACTAAAAGCACAAGTGCGAAGTGGGTCCGAAAGAGAGACATATATAAAGCTAAGGGAAAACAAAGGTGGAAATTAAGTTAAATGTAGTCTTTTTGGGGCTAAAAATAGAAGCAGGTAGTTGTTTTGAAAATCAGGATCTCGTTCTCCTTCACCTTCTTGCAAAAAAATCCTCTCTCTTCTCTACGACGTTGGACTACGTATGTCTTGCAATGTCAGTTTTTATGCTTTTTTAGATATATTTCTCACAGCTGTCAAGGTGTTTTTCAACATTACCTCAGCTCTGCCTGTAAACTCGCATTTTGACATATTATTGTACGTGTTTTCTTCATGCATTTGCAGTGTAAGCCCCTCCTCTCTTCCTGCTGACTGAGAGAGAGAAGGAGGCAGCAGAGATTCAGTCTGACAGCAAACACAGAGGGGGACACATCTCCAGAGAATAGACGGGCACAAAGAAGGGATTAAATACCAGGAATAAGGATAACAATCGTTTTTTTTGTGGACTGCATCAACAGGAGTAAGGAGAGAGGATTTTCTCTTTGTGTTTGTGAGTAAATGCTGCAACTGAAACAGTTTTGACTCACTTTAAAGTGGATTCTACCTCTGGATAACACTATGGAAGGTAAACAGTCAGATCCAGCTTCATGTTTTGATTGAATAGTCTATGTTAGAGGTATAATATTAACACAGTGGCGTTAAGTAACTAAGTACATTTACTCAAATACCTTTTTGAGGGACTTTACATGTTCTGCTACTTCATACTTCTACTCCACTACAGTTCAGAGGTAAATGGTGTACTTCTACTCCACTACATGTATTTAGTTACTTCACAGATCTGGATGAATGATGTGAAATATAATCAAGTGTTAAATCAGACTTTAGTTCCACCTGGAGTAAATTCACAAGCTACCCTGCAGAATACAAAGTCATTCAAACTAGCTGCACCTTTACCAGCTTTGAGAACACTTTAATGATCAATCATTATAAAACATATCATATATATTATTCTGAAATGGACCAATCTGCACAATGACTACTTTTACTGTCGCAACTTTCACTATATTTTGATGATAATACTTTTTCTACTTGAGTAACATTTTGAATGCAGGACTTTTATTTGTAACAGAGTATTCCTACTCTTTCTACTTTTAGTACACGATATGAGTACTCCTCCCCCCTCTGAATAATAATAATAATCATCATGGTGGAGCCGGTGGGGTTTGTGGCTGCATGGAAAGCCCAGTTCCCTGAGTCTGACCCCCCCTCCATGGATCTGGAGTCACTGGGGAACATCGAGCAGGAGCTGGACAAATGCAAGACGTCCATCAGACAACTGGAGAAGGAAGTGAACAAGGAGCGTTTCCGCATGATCTACCTGCAGACTCTGCTGGCCAAAGAGAGGAAATCCTACGATGGGCAGCGGTGGGGATTTAAAAACTCTCCACAGATCAACGATGGAGACCAGCACACAGACACAGGTGGGGACATTAACTTGACATTACCTGGTTGAGCTGGATGTAAGAAGGCAATCAATCCTTAGTACCAAATATCAGCCCGATGTTTGCCTGCCAGCTCTGTGATACAAAGTCTTTGTTATGTCCAGAGGTGGGAAGTAACTAAGTACATTTACTTAAGTAGTGTACTTAAGTGCAATTTAGAGGTACTTGTACTTTATCAGAGTATTTCCATTTTGAGCTACTTCATACTTCTTCTCAACTACATTTAGATAGATACTTTATTCATCCCAAACTTGGAGATTTGTTTGTCACAGCGGCAGATTTGTCCAGCATTACACAAGTTAACAATATTTGAAAGATAGAATAAGAATAAAACATTAACATTAGCAGCAAGTATATACAAATTCACAGTAGAAAGGACATGTATCACTAGGGTAACAATTCAAATAAAGGGAAATACTGTTATTTTACTCCACCTGTTTATTTCACAGCTTCAGCTACTTTTAACAAAATGCATCTCTCAAATTTAAACTAGTGGACTAACTCTTAAAGTCACAAAAGAGTCAGATTATTTAATAATTTTACAAAAAGTAAATCAGAACGTGGTTTGTCTACAGCAGTACAGTGCTACGTGATGCCACACATTTATCTAGAAATGTCACATGTATAATAATTATGATTATATACACACATAAAGACAACATTTTGTTGATAATACTTTTGTACTTTTACTTAACCCTCCTGTCGTGTTCAGGTCAAATCTGACCGTTTTACTACTTTCATCAATAATATATATTGTGTTTTACATGTTATTGCCTCAGGGCTTTATGATATCCTCCACAGTAGGCATTAGAACATATCATGTAATTGCTGATCACCACTTTCATTGCATTTTGGGTGGTTTAGTCAACTTTGTAACTCCTATGGTGACCGCCATAGGAAGTGAATGGGTTTATCCACCAGATAGTACACACCCACAAATCGACAAGCATGACATTTTCAGTGTCTATTTTCTCTGCAGTTATTCATGTAAACCAGTAGCCTGAGACATTGTTTACAGCTTAAAAGGGAGTTAAGTAACATTTGGTGATGATTAATGACTTTTGTGTTAATGTAAGAGCAGTTAAAATTGGACTAGGAATACCAAAGTAAGGCGGGAGAAACAAACACAGGAGGAGTACGATTTTGAATGCAGGACTTTTACTTGTAATGAAGTACTTTGACAGTAATGTATTGGTACTTTTTACCCAAGTAAAGCATCTGAACACTTCTTCCACCTCTGCACACAGATGAAGTAAGCAGTAAAGCACATCTGGAGGTGGATGCAGCGTCTCCGAGCAAACAGAAAGATGTTGGTCCAGAGGTTCCTGAGTATCCTCCAAGCACAGGCTCCGTGGCAGCTCTGAGGTCCAACTTTGAGCGCATCAGGAGGGCCAACTCTCACTCTGCAGGGGACGGGAGGGGCCTGTCGGTGATGGAGAAGCCCTTCTACGTGAACATGGAGTACCACCACGAGCGAGGCCTGGTCAAAGTCAACGACAGGGAGGTTTCAGACAAGATCAGCACCCTGGGGAGTCAGGCCATGCAGATGGAGAGGAAACGGTCCCTTCATTCACTTCCTGGGAACCTTTCTGCAGCATCGGGGGACATCAGTAAGGTGCAGAGAGGGAGATCCACGGAGGGAGTCAACGGGGCGTACGAGGAGGTGGGGGGGAGGTCCGAGTGCCAGCCCTACACCAGTGTGTACGTGGGGGGGATGATGGGGGAGGGGGAGCCTCGAGTGATCCACATCCGGGACCACAGCCAGGAGGAGGAGGCTCACCTCACCTGGCCCAGGAGGTCCTACTCTCCAGGGAGCTTCGACGACGTGGGAGGTGAGTGTGGATCTTTTATCATTAAAGGTCCCCTATTATACTGTTTTTCATCAATTTATTACAGGTCTCAGATATATACAGAACATGTCTCTGAAGTGTTTGGCTCCAAACACCAAACAGATCATTGCAGCATCCCATAATCCCCTCTGTTTCAGCCCTGTTTCCAAAGTGTTGATTCTCTGTCTGTTACTTTAGATGAAAATAAGGAGCCACTCCCCACGCCCCTCTGAGAGATATTTGGTTAAAAAGAACACAATAGGCGCGTTCACACCAAGTACTTTTCCCAGGAATAGTTCCCGGAACTCTTTAGTTCCGTAACTATCTAGTAGATCACGTTCTCACCGGAATAATTCCCAGAGGGAGGATTACGCAAATGAAGCCGCTGACGTCACTTCTTCTTCTTCTGCTTTGGGTTTACTGGCAGGCTGCAAACAACTTCACGGCGCATACTGCCACCCGAAGTCCCGGGTAAATCGCCAGAAGCGCCGACACCTCCTCATCACTCCACCGCTCCCACGTTTTATTTTGTGTTGCCATAAGTTAGTCTCTCTCCGTCGGTGCGCTGGGCTAACGCTAATAATGCTAATGCAAGCAAATAAAATGGCTGCTTCACAAAAACTTTTCTGAGTTTTACGGGCCGTGGTTTGCAATTCTCCCAGCCAATCAGAAATTGGAACCTTTTCCTCCCCAGGAAAGTACCTGCTCTCTAGCAGGGACTGAAAAGGGACGAAAAGGTTCCCGAAAAAAAGTTCTAGTTCCAGATCTTTTTGGTGTGAACACAACATCCCAGGAACTATAGGAACTATATCTGGGAAAAGTACTCCGGTGTGAAAGCGCCTAATGGTGCTCTAGGAGGAGATTCAGGTGATAAGGGGAGGGGGGGGGCTAATGGTTACACAAGACAAAACCTCATTATGACATCATAAAGTGTCCAAAATCTGATCAGCTCATTTTCAGACAGGTTTTTATATAAATGGATCAGGACAAAAAGAGAGAGAATCTTTGTTCCTGAAACTTTCAGAATCTCTTTACACAGAGGGGACACATGTTGATGTAGAAGAGACATGAAGAAGAGGGGACACATGTTGATGTAGAAGAGACATGAAGAAGAGGGGACACATGTTGATGTAGAAGAGACATGAAGAAGAGGGGACACATGTTGATGTAGAAGAGACACGAAGAAGAGGGGACACATGTTGATGAAGAAGAGACATGAAGAAGAGGGGACACATGTTGATGTAGAAGAGACATGAAGAAGAGGGGACACATGTTGATGTAGAAGAGACATGAAGAAGAGGGGACACATGTTGATGTAGAAGAGACATGAAGAAGAGGGGACACATGTTGATGTAGAAGAGACATGAAGAAGAGGGGACACATGTTGATGTAGAAGAGACGTGAAGAAGAGGGGACACATGTTGATGTAGAAGAGACATGAAGAAGAGGGGACACATGTTGATGTGGAAGAGACATGAAGAAGAGGGGACACATGGTGATGTAGAAGAGACATGAAGAAGAGGGGACACATGTTGATGTAGAAGAGACATGAAGAAGAGGGGACACATGTTGATGAAGAAGAGACATGAAGAAGAGGGGACACATGTTGATGTAGAAGAGACATGAAGAAGAGGGGACACATGTTGATGTAGAAGAGACATGAAGAAGTGGATTTTGCATAATAGGTGACCTTTAAAATAACTGGAATGTGTGGAATAAACAAATCTATATAAACATTGTGATGAATCTTGATTTCCCCCCCCCCCCCCCCCGTTAGGCGGAGGCTACACGCCGGACTGCAGCTCCAACGAGAACCTGACCTCCAGCGAGGAGGACTTCTCGTCGGGTCCGTCCAGCCTCGTATCCCCAAGCCCCTCCACCTTCCCCCTGTACCGGGAGAAGAGCCGCTCCCCCTCCCTCGGCAGCAGCAGCCCCCCCACCCCGCTGGCTCAGAAGCGCCTGAAGCAGCAGGGGGTCGTCTGCGAGGCCGCCGTCATCGGGGTCCGCAAGACGGGAAAGATCTGGAGCAGAGACGGAGAATCCAACACCTCCAGCAGGAACTCCCAGGACCACAGTGGGCAGGATCTGGGTAAGAGACACCACACAGAGCATTACTGAGGACTTTTATTTGGAAGGATTATTATATTAACAGAACAGTATTATATTGGTGCGGGGAAATCATTGTATCGCGAGATTTGGCGTTATATATTGCTATTATTCTGATATTTGGATTTGAGGCCCATTATTTTCATGGATTTTGGATATCCTAAGTGTTGATTTACTTTGTTTAAAGGCTGCGTTAAAGTACAGTGATGTAGTAGTGGCAATATTTTATTGATACGCAGATTTATTTAACATTTGATGGGTATCAACTGTACACTGGACCAAAACAAAATCATATCCGGTTCAAATATAGCGTTATAAAGCACCAACATCTAAAAAAGTGCATGGTCAAAATTGATAAAAAGTACATTTAGGACATCTTCTGGAAGCATGCTCAAAGGGAATACAACACAGTCACAGTTGACAGGAGGATGTTTACATTAATTACAATTACATTTCATTTTTCTATGGGTTTGAAAATGTTGGAGACATTTGGGGAAATGGAAATGCACAACTGAACCAAATATATAACCTAGTTCTGCAGTTTCTATACATTTTATTGTCGGTAATGTTACATATAACACCTTCATTTAATCCGATGTTTTATATTGTCTCACATCCTTTATCCCTATTAGAAGGTCAGAGATATTAACCCCTTCCTCGTTTAGCATGATTAGCATGTGTAAAAGCTCCCATGGTTAGTTGGGAGTGACAACATGGACTTTCACTGCTTCCTCACAGGAACCCAGTGGCTCTGCACTTCTTTCAGGAGTGTTTTCTTTCTCCTTTTCTCTTTCCCACCCCCTTCTGCTCTTCACTGCCGAGTGCTCACAGAGAACAGCTCACAGAGAACAGCTCACAGAGACATGACTGCCCTCCGGCCTCCAGCTCTGTCCACCCTGAGTGTTTTTGTGTCAGCGCACATCACTGTTGTTGTCCTCGGTGGCGAGTAATTAACTTAAAGGGGTTTGTGTAGCGTGATAAATGTAGGGAGGTTCTTTGTTACGGGAGGAAAAAGAGGATGGCGATGGAGATGGAGATGGAGGGGCTTAAAAGTGTGTCATGCGGCTTCCAATCACAGCGGGTTTCCTGTTGTGATGTGTGCACACAATGGGAGAATCAGTCATTGAGCAGGAGTATTGACATGTTAACAATATAACAATGTTAAGTGGGATAAGGAGGAGAGTGGCAAAGGGGGCGTTTTGTCAAAGTGAGCGAGGACACGGGGAAGTTGTCGAGGCCAAACAGGGATTGGCACACAGAGCGTATTAGGATTGCCTCTACTGCCGCCCGAAAAAAGAAAAAAAAAGGAGAGTTATCCAGTGTGAGTGAGATTAAGCAGATGAGCAGAATGGTGTGTTGTTATATAAGGTGATCCAGCCCAAAGCTCTCTGGCACAAAGCATGTGACGGACAGGCAGAGACACGGTGATGTAATCTGCATCAAGAGAAGCTAGATGTTCAAATCTATTCTCAGATGTATGGAAAGTTTATTCTCCTACTGAAAAAAACACTTATGACAAAGACTCACTTCTTTGTAAGGAGAACATTTAGTTAAAGAGGACATATTATGCTAATTTCCAGCTTAATATCAGTATGTTGTGTCTCTACTTTAAAGAGTCCTCTCCTGCTGATGTTCAGGAGTATATCAGTATGTAGTGTCTCTACTTTAAAGAGTCCTCTCCTGCTGATGTTCAGGTGTATATCAGTATGTAGTGTCTCTACTTTAAAGAGTCCTCTCCAGCTGATGTTCAGGTGTATATCAGTATGTAGTGTCTCTACTTTAAAGAGTCCTCTCCTGCTGATGTTCAGGTGTATATCAGTATGTAGTGTCTCTACATGTCTCCATGCTTTAATGTTCAAAAAGCTCTTTATTTCTCTCATACTGCCTGTGCTGCAGCACCTCTTTTCACCCTCTGTCTGAAACCAGAGCCCAGTCTGCTCTGATTGGTTAGCTGGCCAGCTCTGTAGTGATGTTGAGATGTCCCGCCCCCTTAGCATATCACTAGCCAATAGAAGTGTTACATAGTGATGCCAATATGTTCCAGAAGTAAGAGCTACATTAATAAAGTAAACAAGTACAATCAAACAGTTTAAATATAATTAAAGAGGAAGAGAATGCCTTTGTATTTATTGGGTTTTCTATATATTTGAATATGCTGCTTTCTTCTGTTTTATTTCCTATTAAAGTGGATATTTTAAAGTATTGGACTGGCAAAGTAAGAAACTTAAAGACACCACCGTGCAACCTGTGGAGAAGTACATATATAATACATTAATGCAATGCTGCCTCCCTGGACATCTTCAAGCCATCATTAAAAACTCACCTTGTCTTTTTGTCTGTCCTTGCACCATGTAAAGGGGCCTGGGGTCTCTTGAAAGGCGCTATAAAAATGTAAAATGTGCCAGAAACTGTAATTTCCCCTTGCTAATCAATAGCAAAACATACTTTATTCAAATGTAAAAGGCACTAAACAAAACATAGTCGTTCCTATGAATGAGCTTTCTAAGTGAATAACGTTTATTTTTTAGTGTAACAGTCATGAGGCCCCACGCAAAGTTATCGTCGTCAGTTGAGGCACCCTCCGCGAGGTGAGGCCCCACGCAGTCTGCATGATCGGCCTGTAGGGAGGGACGGCCCTGGTAACAGCAGTAAACAGTAGTTCTGATGGGACTGGTGTGAATCTGCTGGAGTTCCCCTTGTACTAAATGACCCTGTCCTGTTTAAATGTGCAGTTTGTTTCCAGAGGAGACTTGTTGCTGACAGAATAGCGCAGCTGCCTCGTGTGCACGCTGCTTTGTGGATTAGCAGAGTCTGGATTTATTCTCTCATGTTGTAACAACATCCCTGTGCACGTTGCTGGATTAGACCTCAGGCAGCGAGCCCGTTTGTGGTTTGAAGTTTTTCGCAATAAAATGCTCTTTGTTGTGGTGGTTCACTTTAAAGGAGCAGTTGGAAAGTTTTTTGGTGTAGTTGTGTTTATTATAAAGCATTGCGGCAGTAAATGAGCCTAATAAAGCTAACGTGTTGTAAAGGCGCTTTGTGCTCCTGTTGGCTGAGCGTTGTGTAACTATAAGACAAAGCTTCTTAACCTATACAATGCAGTCAGCTCTTTTCCCTAAATGAGGCTTTCTGGACTGTGAATATCCCACTGGAAAAAAACGCCACTAACATCTGGATTTTGTTTTCAGTGTGAAAGGTTAAAACCTGCATTTGGGGAGTGTGTGGGAGAGAAACTTCCTCTGGAGGGAACACAGGGATTTTAGCCTTTGCAGACCATTTACATGCACTAAAACCTATAGAACACACTACAGGAAAGGGAACACCCGAATGCAAAATAGGGCCTCTTTAGGTAAGTATATCATAAATTAAACCAACAGGGATTTGACCCTTTTTTAACGTACATAATAAGTATTCTCGCCTGAAAACCACCAGACTCCATTGACAGAAACAGACATTTTACCTTCCTGATTATCAAACACATTCAAACTGGACAGAAACAAAATAACATTTCTAAAAACAATCTTTGTTTGTCTTTCCGCTGTTCTAATACCCGCCGTTCGTTCTGTTATCTATGGTAACATGACACCATGGTGGACAAACTAAATGGGCATGATGCTATGAGATTTATTTACAATAAAATCAACAGGAATTTGAGAGATTACCAGAATTTATTAACATACAAAACATGCATTTATTGTTTTCTCAAAGCCACCAGACTCTGTTGAGAGGAACAGTAATGTTACCTCACTGATTATCATAAGACGCGCTTATAAAACGTAATAAATAACGGATATAAAATAAGTATTTACCGCCGTAATGTTTTCAATCTTGGGCAGAAAGGCAGAAAGGCTTACTTGTCTACAATGGGAAATGACTTTTGAACCACATTTCTAGAAGCATATACACCCTTATTTTGTTGTTAAAGGGTATAATATTTTGTGTTGATGTTGATGTTCTGCGCCCTGTCCAACAGCATGAGAGTTGACGTGTGTTTCATTGTCTGTCAGTCTGGAAAAAATGTCCGCCATAGCATCAAAAACACTTACTTACTGACACAAACAAACCCTTACATGTCAGCTGCATCGCTGCGTGAAATCTTAAGTGTAAAGGCTCAAATCGACACGTCCCAGGAGACCCTTTTCTATGAATAGGAGACGGAGTGTTGTTGGTCCTGGTTTCTGCTTTCTGGTTATCTAGGCCAATCGTCAGGCTAGCTGTGAATAGAGCCGCTGATTAGCTGTGGGCCTTTAAGGAGGCCAAGTCTCTGATGGCTCTATTTTGCCATAATTAATTATCATCATGACACTGACATGCCCGTGGCCACAGTTTCTGCAGGGGGGGGGGGGGGTCTCATGGTTAATGTATAACAGGTCGGACAGAAGGAAGCACTTTACATTCGGTCATAACATGGGAAGAGTAGAGCCAAATCAACTATTACAAAAATCGCCAATTCTCTTGATAAACGAGTAATCGGTTGCATATTTCTTCGCAATGATCTGTTTCCAGCTTCTAAAAGGTAAATATGTTCAGCTTTTTGTTTATTTGAACTCCTTTTAACAGAGTTGTGGACAGTAAAACACATGTGAGGGCGTCATTTTGGGATTTAGGACACACTGATGGACAGTTTCGGCCATTTCATAAACCAGTTTAGTGCTTCATTAAGAAAATAGGCAACAACTTCATATAAAATAAGAATATTTGGTACTTGCAGCTCTAAAAATGGGGTAAGAGTTTGATAATAAAGAGGTATTAATAAAGTAATGCCATGTATTTTTCGAAGTGATACCTTGTTTTTAAACAAAATATACATGTGTTAATATGTATTAGAGTGAAATGGATATAATGGGAATACCGTGAACATAGTTTAACGTGACAGAGGAATAAATACACACATACACCGTCGGCTTTGCTTCAACCGGAAGTGACACGTTTTATTGCACATGTCCCTTTTATCATGGGAATACAGGAAGTGATTAGTATAAGAGTATTAAATAAATAAATTCATATCTTACAATTCATAATTCAACAAAGAGGCCAAACACGGGGAATAACTATAATTCAGGGTTACCAAATGCTTAACTCGCTGTTTCTATATCATTTTTCACTACTTCTTCACTCAACACGTTGATGCCTTGTGTATATATTGTGTATATTTTACATTTCAAACTTTATAGAAACACCTCTTATGACTGTGTATCTATGTTGGGAAATTCACCATTGTTTACCCTTTTATAACATTAATGAATGTATTTTATACTAACAAGCTACTTGCCGAAATGTTATTAAACTTGGTAAAAGAGCATTGGCCAAAGAATAATGTGTTAAAGTTTTGAGCGGATCGAAAACACAGTGCGGAAACACAAGATATGTTTTCTTCATTATCATTGAGGGAGAGTGTTTGTGCTGCATTCATGTGATCTGGAAATAATCAGAAACAACATAATTCAGAACAACTTGAAAACAGATGTCAACATGTTGTTTAAAACGCTCTGAGGCATGACATACAACACATCTTCTTAATAGTGTCCATATTGTTTCCACATTACAAGTGAACACTCATCAGCACACCAAAGAAAAAAACAACCTTCCTCTTCTTTCAGCTTTAATATCTTCCATCTGGCTTAAAAGTTCATCTCATCCATTATATTAGTCCATTTACTCACTGTTCTTGTTGTCTTTTGTTTACTCGTGGCCCTCCTCATGGCTCAACAGCTGATCGTTGCGCAATCCATACTCTCTGTTTGCGGAGTCTCCTTCTTCCATTCACAAATATCCAAGCAGGGATTCCAGTCAGCGATGCGTCTTTATCATCAGTTATTCCAGCGGTCCGGAGTCTTTGACTATGTCGTGGCCCATTCTTGTAGGATATTTAAAACTGTGCCACATTAACAGGGATCCGCTTCTTGACTCACACGTTAAAAACAGGCCAAATAAAACTCTGGAGGCGCTGATTCCTTTGGCTTCCTCTGGCGGATTTATTGACTTCTTCCATACATTCAAACAAACAAATAAACAAAAATGATCAATGTAACGTGAGGTCAAAGATCAACACACTCTCACTCCATAAACGTCCAGGAGCGACGCTTGGTCAGGGTCCAGAGGCGTGCAGTTGGGACGCTCCTAGGCTCCTTCAGCTTCATAAACGGACGCAAAGAGCTTTCAACTGATTGCAATGTATTCCCAGCTCAGATTAGTTATTATTACATAGAGTATTGATCAGATTAGTTATTATTATATAGAATATTGATCAGATTAATTATTATTACATAGAGTATTGATCAGATTAGTTATTATTACATAGAGTATTGATCAGATTAGTTATTATTATTACATAGAGTATTGATCAGATTAGTTATTATTACATAGAGTATTGATCAGATTAGTTATTATTACATAGAGTATTGATCAGATTAGTTATTATTACATAGAGTATTGATCAGATTAGTTATTATTATATAGAGTATTGATCAGATTAATTATTATTACATAGAGTATTGATCAGATTAGTTATTATTACATAGAGTATTGATCAGATTAGTTATTATTATTACATAGAGTATTGATCAGATTAGTTATTATTACATCGAGTATTGATCAGATTCGTTATTATTACATAGAGTATTGATCAGATTAGTTATTATTACATCGAGTATTGATCAGATTCGTTATTATTATTACATTATGTAATAATAACTAATCTGATCAATACTCTATGTAATAACTAATCTGATCAATACTCAGAGTATTGCTCAGATTAATTATTATTACATAGAGTATTGCTCAGATTAATTAATATTACATAGAGTATTGCACAGATTAATTAATATTACATAGAGTATTGCTCAGATTAGTTAATATTACAGAGTATTGCTCAGATTAGTTATTATTATTACATAGAGTATTGCTCAGATTAATTAATATTACAGAGTATTGCTCAGATTAGTTATTATTACATAGAGTATTGCTCAGATTAGTTATTATTACTAGAGTATTGCACAGATTAGTTATTATTACATAGAGTATTGCTCAGATTAGTTATTATTACATAGAGTATTGCACAGATTAGTTATAATTAAATAGAGTATTGCTCAGATTAGTTATTATTATTACATAGAGTATTGATCAGATTAGTTATTATTACATAGAGTATTGCTCAGATTAATTATTATTACATAGAGTATTGCTCAGATTAGTTATTATTACATAGAGTATTGCTCAGATTAATTATTATTACATAGAGTATTGCTCAGATTAATTATTATTACATAGAGTATTGATCAGATTAATTATTATTACATAGAGTATTGCTCAGATTAGTTATTATTACATAGAGTATTGATCAGATTAGTTATTATTACATAGAGTATTGCTCAGATTAGTTATTATTACATAGAGTATTGATCAGATTAGTTATTATTACATAGAGTATTGATCAGATTAATTATTATTACATAGAGTATTGCACAGATTAGTTATTATTACATAGAGTATTGCTCAGATTAGTTATTATTACATAGAGTATTGATCAGATTAGTTATTATTATTACATAGAGTATTGATAAGATTAGTTATTATTATTACATAGAGTATTGCACAGATTAATTATTATTACATAGAGTATTACACAAATTAGTTATTATTACATAGAGTATTGATCAGATTAGTTATTATTATTGCATAGAGTATTGCACAGATTAATTATTATTACATAGAGTATTACACAAATTAGTTATTATTACATAGAGTATTGCTCAGATTAGTTGTTATTACATAGAGTATTGCTCAGATTAGTTATTATTACTAGAGTATTGCACAGATTAGTTATTATTACTAGAGTATTGCACAGATTAGTTATTACATAGAGTATTGCTCAGATTAGTTGTTATTACATAGAGTATTGCTCAGATTAGTTATTATTACTAGAGTATTGCACAGATTAGTTATTATTACATAGAGTATTGCTCAGATTAGTTGTTATTACATAGAGTATTGCTCAGATTAGTTGTTATTACTAGAGTATTGCACAGATTAGTTATTATTACATAGAGTATTGCTCAGATTAGTTGTTATTACATAGAGTATTGCTCAGATTAGTTATTATTACTAGAGTATTGCACAGATTAGTTATTATTACATAGAGTATTGCTCAGATTAGTTATTATTACATAGAGTATTGATCAGATTAGTTATTATTACTAGAGTATTGATCAGATTAGTTATTATTACATAGAGTATTGCACAGATTAGTTATTATTACATAGAGTATTGCTCAGATTAGTTATTATTATTACATAGAGTATTGATCAGATTAATTATTATTACATAGAGTATTGCTCAGATTAGTTATTATTACTAGAGTATTGATCAGATTAGTTATTATTACATAGAGTATTGCTCAGATTAGTTATTATTACATAGAATATAGCTCAGATTAGTTATTATTACATAGAGTATTGCTCAGATTAATTAATATTACAGAGTATTGCTCAGATTAGTTATTATTACATAGAGTATTGATCAGATTAGTTATTATTACATAGAGTATTGCTCAGATTAGTTATTATTACATAGAATATAGCTCAGATTAGTTATTATTACTAGAGTATTGATCAGATTAGTTATTATTACATAGAGTATTGATTAGATTAGTTATTATTATTACATAGAGTATTACTCAGATTAGTTATTATTATTGCATAGAGTATTGATTAGATTAGTTATTATTATTACATAGAGTATTGCTCAGATTAGTTATTATTATTACATAGAGTATTGCACAGATGAATTATTATTACATAGAGTATTGCTCAGATTAGTTATTATTATTACATAGAGTATTGATCAGATTAGTTATTATTACTAGAGTATTGCACAGATTAGTTATTATTACTAGAGTATTGATCAGATTAGTTATTATTACACAGAGTATTGCACAGATTAATTAATATTATATAGAGTATTGCTCAGATTAGTTATTATTACATAGAGTATTGCACAGATTAGTTATTATTACTAGAGTATTGATCAGATTAGTTATTATTACATAGAGTATTGATTAGATTAGTTATTATTATTACATAGAGTATTACTCAGATTAGTTATTATTATTGCATAGAGTATTGATTAGATTAGTTATTATTATTACATAGAGTATTGCACAGATTAATTATTATTACATAGAGTATTGCTCATATTAATTATTATTACATAGAGTATTGCTCATATTAATTATTATTACATAGAGTATTGCTCAGATTAATTAATATTACAGAGTATTGCTCAGATTAGTTATTATTACATAGAGTATTACACAAATTAGTTATTATTACATAGAGTATTGATCAGATTTGTTATTATTATTACATAGAGTATATCTCAGATTAGTTATTATTATTACATAGAGTATTGATCAGATTAATTATTATTACATAGAGTATTGCACAAATTAGTTATTATTACATAGAGTATTGATCCGATTAGTTATTATTATTGCATAGAGTATTGCACAGATTAGTTATTATTACATAGAGTATTGCTCAGATTAGTTATTATTACATAGAGTATTGCACAGATTAATTATTATTACATAGAGTATTGCTCAGATTAGTTATTATTACTAGAGTATTGCACAGATTAGTTATTATTACATAGAGTATTGCTCACATTAATTATTATTACATAGAGTATTGCACAGATTAGTTATTATTAAATAGAGTATTGCTCAGATTAGTTATTATTACATAGAGTATTGCTCAGATTAGTTATTATTACATAGAGTATTGCACAGATTAATTATTATTACATAGAGTATTGCTCAGATTAGTTATTATTACATAGAGTATTGCACAGATTAGTTATTATTACTAGAGTATTGCACAGATTAATTATTATTACATAGAGTATTGCTCAGATTAGTTATTATTACATAGAGTATTGCTCTGATTAATTATTATTACATAGAGTATTGCACAGATTAGTTATTATTACATAGAGTATTGCTCAGATTAGTTATTATTACTAGAGTATTGCTCAGATTAGTTATTATTACATAGAGTATTGCTCAGATTAGTTATTATTACATAGAGTATTGCACAGATTAGTTATTATTACTAGAGTATTGCACAAATTAGTTATTATTACATAGAGTATTGCTCAGATTAATTAATATTATATAGAGTATTGCTCAGATTAGTTAATATTACATAGAGTATTGCTCAGATTAGTTATTATTACATAGAGTATTGCTCAGATTAGTTATTATTACATAGAGTATTGCACAGATTAGTTATTATTACTAGAGTATTGCACAGATTAGTTATTATTACATAGAGTATTGCTCAGATTAGTTATTATTACTAGAGTATTGCACAGATTAGTTATTATTACATAGAGTATTGATCAGATTAGTTATTATTACTAGAGTATTGCACAGATTAGTTATTATTACATAGAGTATTGCTCAGATTAGTTATTATTACTAGAGTATTGCACAGATTAGTTATTATTACATAGAGTATTGCACAGATTAGTTATTATTACATAGAGTATTGATCAGATTAGTTATTATTACTAGAGTATTGCACAGATTAGTTATTATTAAATAGAGTATTGCTCAGATTAGTTATTATTACATAGAGTATTGCTCAGATTAGTTATTATTACTAGAGTATTGCACAGATTAATTATTATTACACAGAGTATTGCTCAGATTAGTTATTATTACTAGAGTATTGCACAGATTAATTATTATTACTAGAGTATTGCTCAGATTAGTTATTATTACATAGAGTATTGCACAAATTAGTTATTACATAGAGTATTGCACAGATTAGTTATTATTGCATAGAGTATTGCTCAGATTAGTTATTATTACATAGAGTATTGCTCAGATTAATTATTATTACATAGAGTATTGCACAGATTAATTATTATTACATAGAGTATTGCTCAGATTAGTTATTATTACTAGAGTATTGCACAGATTCATTATTATTACATAGAGTATTGCACAGATTAATTATTATTACATAGAGTATTGCTCAGATTAGTTATTATTACATAGAGTATTGCACAGATTAATTATTATTACATAGAGTATTGCTCAGATTAGTTATTATTACATAGAGTATTGCTCATATGAATTATTATTACATAGAGTATTGCTCAGATTAATTAATATTACAGAGTATTGCTCAGATTAGTTATTATTATTACATAGAGTATTGATCAGATTAGTTATTATTACATAGAGTATTGCTCAGATTAGTTATTATTGCATAGAGTATTGCTCAGATTAGTTATTATTACATAGAGTATTGATCAGATTAGTTATTATTACATAGAGTATTGCTCAGATTAGTTATTATTACTAGAGTATTGCACAGATTAATTATTATTACTAGGGTATTGCACAGATTAATTATTATTACATAGAGTATTGCACAAATTAGTTATTATTGCATAGAGTATTGCACAGATTAATTATTATTACATAGAGTATTGCTCAGATTAGTTATTATTACATAGAGTATTGCTCAGATTAGTTATTATTGCATAGAGTATTGCACAAATTAGTTATTATTACATAGAGTATTGCACAGATTAGTTATTATTACATAGAGTATTGCTCAGATTAGTTATTATTACTAGAGTATTGCACAGATTCATTATTATTAAATAGAGTATTGCTCAGATTAGTTATTATTACATAGAGTATTGCTCATATGAATTATTATTACATAGAGTATTGCTCAGATTAATTAATATTACAGAGTATTGCTCAGATTAGTTATTATTATTACATAGAGTATTGATCAGATTAGTTATTATTACATAGAGTATTGCTCAGATTAGTTATTATTGCATAGAGTATTGCTCAGATTAGTTATTATTACATAGAGTATTGATCAGATTAGTTATTATTACATAGAGTATTGCTCAGATTAGTTATTATTACTAGAGTATTGCACAGATTAATTATTATTACTAGGGTATTGCACAGATTAATTATTATTACATAGAGTATTGCACAAATTAGTTATTATTGCATAGAGTATTGCACAGATTAATTATTATTACATAGAGTATTGCTCAGATTAGTTATTATTACATAGAGTATTGCTCAGATTAGTTATTATTGCATAGAGTATTGCACAGATTAGTTATAATTAAATAGAGTATTGCTCAGATTAGTTATTATTATTACATAGAGTATTGATCAGATTAGTTATTATTACATAGAGTATTGCTCAGATTAATTATTATTACATAGAGTATTGCTCAGATTAGTTATTATTATTACATAGAGTATTGCTCAGATTAGTTATTATTATTACATAGAGTATTGCTCAGATGAGTTATTATTACTAGAGTATTGCTCAGATTAATTATTATTACATAGAGTATTGCTCAGATGAGTTATTATTACTAGAGTATTGCTCAGATTAATTATTATTACTAGAGTATTGCTCAGATTAATTATTATTACATAGAGTATTGCTCAGATTAGTTATTATTACATAGAGTATTGCTCAGATTAATTATTATTACATAGAGTATTGCTCAGATTAGTTATTATTACATAGAGTATTGCTCAGATTAATTATTATTACATAGAGTATTGCTCAGATTAGTTATTATTACATAGAGTATTGATCAGATTAGTTATTATTACATAGAGTATTGCTCAGATTAGTTATTATTACATAGAGTATTGATCAGATTAGTTATTATTACATAGAGTATTGATCAGATTAATTATTATTACATAGAGTATTGCACAGATTAATTATTATTACATAGAGTATTGCTCAGATTAGTTATTATTACTAGAGTATTGATCAGATTAGTTATTATTACATAGAGTATTGATCAGATTAATTATTATTACATAGAGTATTGCTCAGATTAGTTATTATTACATAGAGTATTGATCAGATTAGTTATTATTACATAGAGTATTGCTCAGATTAGTTATTATTACATAGAGTATTGCTCAGATTAGTTATTATTACATAGAGTATTGATCAGATTAGTTATTATTACATAGAGTATTGATCAGATTAATTATTATTACATAGAGTATTGCACAGATTAATTATTATTACATAGAGTATTGCTCAGATTAGTTATTATTACTAGAGTATTGATCAGATTAGTTATTATTACATAGAGTATTGATCAGATTAATTATTATTACATAGAGTATTGCTCAGATTAGTTATTATTACATAGAGTATTGATCAGATTAGTTATTATTACATAGAGTATTGCTCAGATTAGTTATTATTACATAGAGTATTGATCAGATTAATTATTATTACATAGAGTATTGATCAGATTAATTATTATTACATAGAGTATTGATCAGATTAGTTATTATTACATAGAGTATTGATCAGATTAGTTATTATTACATAGAGTATTGCACAGATTAGTTATTATTACTAGAGTATTGATCAGATTAGTTATTATTACATAGAGTATTGATCAGATTAATTATTATTACATAGAGTATTGCTCAGATTAGTTATTATTACATAGAGTATTGATCAGATTAGTTATTATTACATAGAGTATTGCTCAGATTAGTTATTATTACATAGAGTATTGATCAGATTAGTTATTATTACATAGAGTATTGATCAGATTAATTATTATTACATAGAGTATTGCACAGATTAATTATTATTACATAGAGTATTGCTCAGATTAGTTATTATTACTAGAGTATTGATCAGATTAGTTATTATTACATAGAGTATTGATCAGATTAATTATTATTACATAGAGTATTGCTCAGATTAGTTATTATTACATAGAGTATTGATCAGATTAGTTATTATTACATAGAGTATTGCTCAGATTAGTTATTATTACATAGAGTATTGATCAGATTAGTTATTATTAATGTCCTCTTGGGAATTCAGATCCACAATAATAATGAAAGCCTCCACACTGAAAAAATGAATACTTTGGATTAACTTTTTTTTTAAATCGCTAATTTGTTACAGCAAATTATTTTATTTTATTCCAAATGGATTTTTTGACCTCAAAAAATGTATTTGAGTCAAGTAAAAAATATTGCTTCCGTCTAAGATATATATTTACATTCACACAAAGTAATAAGATGATTCATTCTGAAGACCACACAACATTTATTACTTTGTTATAACTTAATTTTTCCTTTTGGACTAACCTCATAATTATATTAGATCTAAGTAGAGTTTTTAAGTTTGTGAAAAAAGAAAAAAGAAAATATTATAATATATATATATTTTATTACAGTTTAAAATATCTCCATTTATTACAAAGCAAAAACTTTAATGTACATCAATACAATATTGTGTTTTGTTTACTGTAAACAAATTACATTTTGACTTCAACTTATAACACTTTGTTTAGCTCAGTTCACATAAAGACAGGAATATTCTCTTCAAAAGACCTTAACATTTATTGGGATGTCTTTAAAATATGCATCACCTATTCTGTTTTATAATAAAATACAATATTTTTTAACCAAATACATCACAAATATGCATATGAACATGTTAAACTAGCTTGCATATCTCTCCTTTAAGATGTAAATATGTAATGCGTTTAAACCTGGCTGCCTTTTAATAAAAGACTAGAATGTATGCATGACATCTTGTTTTGTTTTTACATTTTTAAACACTTCAACAATATTTTCTGCAGCTCTTAATTACAACTTCAGATAAACATGTATTAGCCATTAAGAAGGGTTTAAGTAGCATTACCAGAATCTGTGAAGTCACATTGTTTTTTTAACTTCAAATGAAACATACAGAGGCCAAAACAATTAAGCAACGAAAAATGCAGTTCAATCACTAGCATTGCAATCTTTGAACAAGGTAATATGTTATTGATGTTTTTTCCTGCTCCGTTGAGCAACATACCCCATGTGTGTGAGTTCAACCATATCCTTTGTATGTGACTTAACTTTGCTCCTTCTTGCAAGAATAAATTAGTACCTGATTATTGATTCTCAACCTGGTGTCGAGTGATATTGCAAATGAAAGTCCACCTGCTGCCTTGGAAAAGCAAATCAAGCCAACTTGAAGACAATCTTTGTTTCAACTCATTAATGCAAGTACATCTCGTTGATATGACTTAAAGGTTCTAGTTGTATTAACATTGTTTTTTAAGTTGTTTAAGTTGTTTTAACTTTATACTCAGAGTTGAAACAAATACCAATCTGACATTATTAGAGCAAGGAAACCTTATTGACCTCCTAGTCAAATAAACTCACATTTCAGCCTTATTATAACTCACACTCCAAGTTCTACATTTATATAACTCATCATTTCAAGTTAAGAAGATTGTAATAATACATTTGTTTCAACTTAGATATATTAGTTATATTGACTTCTGATTGCAAGTTTATTATTACATAATAATTATTGCAGCAAATTTGTTCAGATATATAACATTTATTTAAAAAAACATGTTATAAATCAACTTGAACACGGCATGTACTCGCTACAGGGTGTACTGAGGGTTTGTGACTGCAGACCGGTTCCATGCAGAGAAAGCTACATCACACGGGGACGGGTAAGAACAGAAAAGCATGACATGGGACCTTTAAATAAAAGTGTTGGTTCATTAGGAAAGTTATTATCTCCCAAAGTATATACATTTAGACAATCAAACATTCAGTTCAGGAAAGCATAAGGGTTTACCACCTCTTTGCCCTTTTTTCTTTGTGTGGCCTGCTGACCTGACCTGACCTGCGCTGTACAAACTATATTGCTGGATACACATACTATGTTTGTTAGAAACAATGTAGGAGACCCCACAAAATGTTTCCTCTCAATAAGGGCTTGAAATGTGCATTCATTTGTTAACGATCTCAGCAGCTGACCTCGTGGTACAAAGTACACTGCTGAAAACAAGAACAATGTGTAGAACAGTCCAAAACCGAAACTCCCTTCTTCCAGGAGCTATGACACAGTCCGTTGTTTAGAGGTGATATCTCAGCAGTGTATTTCTGAGTCCATGGATTCTTGCAGAGCACTGGTCTGGTTTGATGGCCATGATGACCTTTTGAAGGGACTCCAAAGAGTATTTCATGTTGCGGGGGGTACTCGAGGTTGAGGCAGTGGATTGCCCCCATTAACATGGCGAAGCCTGTGGGCACATC
Source organism: Trematomus bernacchii (assembly GCF_902827165.1). Lineage (NCBI taxonomy): Eukaryota > Metazoa > Chordata > Actinopteri > Perciformes > Nototheniidae > Trematomus > Trematomus bernacchii. Next base: position 990,691 of record NW_022987640.1, on the reverse strand, counting down.
TCGGAGGTCATGTAGGATGATCTTCTCTTCTACCACCACAGCCACATTGAAGACTTCCAGAGGAAATGAGTCAAGCAGAGGGCCTTCATGTCCATTTCATTTCAAACCTTTATTTAACCAGATTGTCCCTTGAGATTATAGATCTCTTTTTCAAGGGAGACCTGCAGCAATTAGGTTCCACATGAAACATAAAACCACATAAAACAACAGAGGATATAATACAACATATTTACAAGCTACATTTACATACTTATCAACATTTACAAATACCCATAGTTTCAATGAGCATTTCATTTAGACTTGCTTTAAAAACATTCAGAGGAATAAAATTGCTCAGTTTAAATTCCAATCAACAGTCCAACCTGCATTCCTTTCAGGATCACATCGAGGGTTTCTCCATGAGCCTAATAACAAAGACATATACATCTTAATTGACTTTTCCAAACTTGAAATAAAAACACGACAAATTGCAAGGTCATCACTTTGTATAGTAATACTTAAACAATACACAATATTGTAACAATGAGCATTATATTGGCTATGGCAAAACCTCAAATTAGGCAAGAGAAAAGTAAATGTATAATATGTAGTGATATAGTGACATCACACATCCTGATTACGTTGGAGGAATCCTCTGGAATAAATATTGGAAGAGCGAGTAGGGCAGCCGTTCTTCTGTTCTGGTTTGTGTCTTCCAGGGGAAAAAGACAAGGGTAGGTCAATATGATAGCCAAGCTAGAATCCTTATCTTTCCCTCATTTGTTAGCTTCTTTAAGATGTTCTTTCAAATGTTTTTTAAGTAAAGCTTGGCTTTTATGGGATTAGTTTTGTTTCATAAAGATAAAGCAACACTTTCTCAGAATCAAGCAAAACTAAGAGTTTAAGAGAAAAAGAACTGAGTCAAGGAAAATTAATTTAATTTCAAAAATAAAACTATAAGTTGCAAACAAATCATTTGTGTAATCATGTAAACTATAAGTCTGTTTTCTTTGTTTTAACATATCTTTGTGTTTGCAGTTCTCTTTGCTTCTTTCTCAATGATCAGACTTTTGCTGCAGCTCTTCTCCTTTGCGCTCCTTCATTTTTTGTTTTCAATTCTGACACAAACGTCCCAGGTGGGCGGGACTTTCAGGGGTGCGTCCCCATTGGCTACTCAGTTTTTGAGTGACAGCCCACTACACCACAGATCATACAGTGCAACTCATGCAGCAAACTCCTGACTCCACTCGGCCACGTTTGTGTTGGTGCCTCCTGGGGAGTTTCATGAACATATCGGACTTATTTTATGGATTAGTGTGCATTATACTTGTGTTGTGTAGTTTATACTTTATTCCAACTTTAAATATTTTAATACCTGAACACACTGCTGCTGTAAAACAATTTCCCAATTTGGGATCGATAAATGCCTGTCTGTCTATTTATTTATTTTATAGATAAAAAAAACACATCTATATATTTTCAAGCTAAAGGTGATACACAATATAAACTGTATACTGTTATTTTTTCAAAGACATGTTACATTTCAAAAGCATATATTGCTATGTTTAGGACAAATAAAGACTGAGCCAGTGATAACAGCAACGCCCAGCATGGATGAAGCTGGTGCAGGTCTTTCTTCATGCCCCCCCTCCGTGCTGTCCCCTCAGAGGAAGAGGGAAACAACACAGTCTCACTCCCTGAAAGTCCAATAGCGACGCTTGGTCAGGGTCCTTTGGCGTGCAGTTGTGACGTGCCAAGTCTCCTTCAGCTTCATAAACGGACGCAAAGAGCTTTCAACTGATTGCAATGTATTCCCATCGGTGGCGGTATTTGACGCTCAGGGAAGCACCGCATCGGTCCATGTCGGCAGCAGTTACAGGCAATGTGAGCGTCCATTCCCATTGGATAACGGAGGATTTTACACCCGGAAGTAAGTATTCTCCTTACTGTCGATTGATTTTACAGAGAGACACGAGGAGAGTTGGAGCTTTGATGTCAAACACTGATGGTTTATTTGGAGCTTTTCGGGTGATATCTGCACTACTCATCAACTCAAAAACACCAGATTATCCTTGTTAATTACACAACATTGATTGGTTTAAATTGTGTGCAATGCTTTTGTATTTTTCCCCTTCGATTCGGAGAAACAAATATTTTTTGATATTCACGAGGCGGCCGTGGCAGTTAGCAGCTAGCAGCTAGCGGCTAGCTAGTAATTATGCTAATTTACACATCAATCATGTACTTTTATATTACGCTGTAACAGGATCTAGTGATATCCAAGCAACAGAGCTTAATTTAGCATGATACTTGTGTCGGTTGTACATGAAACCACTTGGTAATATATACAAATATATGTATTTTGAGTTATGATCAATTGTGAGTTAAATCTTTACAGATGAAGCGTCTTATTTTGGACAGTTTAAAGTGCGAGGGTCGTGATCGGTTCATGCACGTTCCGTGATGGCCGGCCGGCCCCCAGTCAGACTTGATACCGCCCCCATGATAAATACATTTAATTATTGTGAAGCCAGCTGCAATGGATCATTGATCCACCAGGGGGTGCAGTGGGGTTCCACACTGGAGTCATGTGAAATCAACTTCTAAATAATAGATGTTGTTTAGTCGGAAAAAAACGAACGAGCCGGCTCTCCCGATTTTTAATCCTAATTTAATCATCATCATTGATGTTTATGTTCGCCGAATTGACATGAAATCACTGACAAATATGAATATTCTGTATTCAACTTCATTGAAACGATCAGGATGGGTGTTATTTTTCCCCACAATGACCAAGTCGCTGCAAATGATCCCATGTATTACATGTACATGGCCACATTCTCAACAAAGTTACGTAACGAAACATTCTGTATTCCTTGCTTACTTTTTATTTAATGCTTTATAACAGCTGGAATAGTTCGTTTAGAACAGGCACCTCACTCGCAATCTGCTCCTCCGCAACGCCTACCACCTACCTCCGGCTGAAATTATGAATGTACAGTAAGGCATAGTAATCATAGATAACACGGCAGGGTCCGTTACAGTTTGTTTTCATCTGATTTCAAATATTTCAAATGTCTGAAGTTAATAAATACATTCTCAGTGTTCAAGTCAATAATAGTCATATAAGAAAAGTACTGATCTAATAAGATTTTATAAGGACTTTTCAATGTTCGACATCGCTCATGTGAAATACAGTAAACTGGATGTTGTGGTGCCGAGAGGCGGGGTATCAAAAGTACAAGCTAAACTTTTATTTAGCATCTGAACACACTTGTAAACAACGTGATGCCCGGGAAGCGAAGACCCGGCGGAAACAGCTGGTCTGGTTCACTAAAATGTCCGTGTACAGTATATCTGGTACTAATGTAGAGCGGATCTTTGTTAAGATCCATATGTCACGGATAGAACTATATATTGAGCTTTAAAACAAATGATATATATTATAATAAAATAAACACCGGCTGTTGTTATGCCTGCTGTAACGTTTACTTTCTCCGTTCTCCGCTTAAGTAATTATTACTTCCTGGTTAGCTTTCCGCTCGAAATTTAAATCTGAAAATGGCAAAATAACGGAGAAAAAAACGTTCACAGAGAAGACGACAACAATTGTCACTTGCACTTGTCATTTAGCATCTGAACACACTTGTAAACAACGTGATGCCCGGGAAGCGAAGACCCGGCGGAAACAGCTGGTCTGGTTCACTAAAATGTCCGTGTACAGTATATCTGGTACTAATGTATAGCGGATCTTTGTTAAGATCCATATGTCAGTAGAGATGGGATGGCAGAAGGTGCTATATATATATATATATATATATATATATATATATATAATTCCAAAGCTGGTAAAGACCTTTCAAATTTAGCAATAATAGTCATATAAGAAAAGTACTGATTTGTTCTTGAATCAACTTTTTTATGGAAAATGTTTTATGTAATTTTATTTCATTTTAAATAAAATGAAAGACATTCACAGTTAATGTAATTAGATATACATTATTAATGCCATACATTTTTAAATGTAATTAGATATACATTATTAATGCCATACATTTTTGCATAAATATTTATTCAGTATGATAGCTGTCTAACAGAAGTTAAATCCATTTCTCACTTATTCTGACAATGTACTTAACCCCAAATAAAAGAACCCAATAAAAATAGTTGTTAAATAATAGTGAAGTCACGTTGTAATAACAATAACTCATCTCTCTCGGTTTTTTTTTGTTTTCTTTGTGTGCTTTGCCAAAAGCCACTGTGTCAAGTGTCCTAGTTGGGTTACCGTAACGAACAGCAGCCGGCTCTCGATTTTTAATCCTAATTTAATCGTTTATGTTCGCCGAATTGACATGAAATCACTGACAAATATGAATATACTGTATTCAACTTCATTAAAATGTTATTAACGTGCCTAAACTCAGTAATTCACTAAAAATTACTGATCCCTGGGTGTTATTTTTCCCCATAATGACCAAGTCGCTGCAAATTATCCCGCTTATTACATGGCCACATTCTCAACAAAGTAACGACATGACTCCCAATATTAATGAAAATGCTTTTATGGATTTAGAAAATATTTTTATTGATTTAAAACATAGTTCTATGTATTGATTTAAATTTACATGCATCCGCTAAGAAAAATAGTCCGTTGTTACCGTTTTTTAAACAGTCAGAATGAAACGGCAGCTCTCAGCTGTGTGTTCACACTCCTAACTCTGATCTTTCTTTTCCAACAGTTAAGTTAACTGTAGGTTACTCTGAGTGACAAGCTTACAGTTAGTGAAGTAACACTTTTTTTTTGTGAGTCACGACCTCGCTGTTTCATTCTAACATAACGCTCCAAATATGACTGTTTCCACTCGGACTTCAATACAGCAACACCATTGTTTGGTTTCCATGGTAGCGTGTCTCTTTAGTAGCGTGCACTCCTTTCCTGTAAATTACAGGTCCAGCCAGGCAAAACAGTAATATGAAATATGAACGTTAGTTTTTAACTGAAATGATCAAATAAAGTCAAAATGTCACAGTGTTTACAAACATTGACCATACCGTTCACCAGCCCCCACCCCACTCTTTGTTTAAAACGAATTGGCCATCGGAATGTGTGTGTCCCAACCCCCCCCTGTGATATCTCTTCACAGGGGGGAGAGAGTTAGACGCTCGTGAATTGTCAACGGGGGGGGGCCTCTCTGCACGGAGGAGCCGCAGAGAAGTGAATCACAGTGATCTGCTATTTTAAAGTAAATTCAACACATATCGACCATAAATATAGCATATATTAAGAACGAGAAAGTGTTAACATCGTTTTTTGTAAACATATGACCAATGTGCGAGGGTGATGACATCAGAGCATCGTCCTATGGGCTTAGCCCCGGACAGGTACAACAGGTATTCACTCAGAGGGGGGTAGTTACCCATTTACATGTCAAAAAGCAACATACAGTAGGCGGGTGGGGGATGGTGAACGTTTACATTTCTCTACAGCAGTGGTTCCCAAACTTTTTGTGCCCAAGGCACACCAAAGGACAAGTAAAAATCTCAAGGCACACCTATTGTGCGAAATAGCCCTTATAACACGTGTTATCACTCATATCATGTAAAATATCTGTAAATGTGCATAATTATTTACTAATGCCAAATAAAATGTATAGATAGAACAATCAGTGGTTCAAGTTAGTATATTCCTCAGTGTAACATATCCACTAGTTGCAAAGCTTAAACATTTTTATATATTTTTTTATTTTAAGGGAAAGGATGTTTTCACTACTCAGTTTGTCAACTATGTTACGGACAAACTTGATGTCATTACAATCATTTGATTAAGTCCTGCACTTCAAGTAAAATCAAATTTGAAAGGCTCTTGAGTCTATTCTACCATATATCCAAAGATTCTTTAAAGTTTAAAAAATAATTGTATTAAAGTTTTGTTTTTTCATGTGATATGTTCAGCACTGTCATTAAGTTTAGGGATATTTTGTATTATAAAACTACCATACAGGTCATTTTGATAGTTTTAAGAGATGTCATGTAAAACTCCAACCTGTGTAGATATACATTATACTATAAAGGATATCAGAAGCACTATTTTAGATATTTTAAATTTGAAAAAATGAGGTGCAACATAGTTGACAATGAAAGTCAAACATTTGACGCAAATAACATAGTTGACTGGACACATTATTAACCATCAGCACTATGTTAATTTCATGGCAGAAGTGCAAAATTCCATTGATAATGATGTGTAATGACGTCTACATGTCGTACAAATTGTCAACTAGGTTACCTGTCAACTAAGTTACTACAGTTATTACAGTACTGGGTAACTCAGTTGACAGGTAACCTAGTTGACAATTTCCCTATTTTGACCCATCATTTCAATGGTAGGCCTTGCCTGGATGACCACATGTCATTTTCTTGAACAGGTTAACATCACATTTGCACATATAATTGAATTAAAATCATTAAACAATTGTAAACCATAACAATGTACGTAACATTGTTGATTGTCAATGAGTATATTAATTGACCATGTGCTATTATACATAAAATATTGTAAAAATGTAGAGGACAATCACCACAGTGTGTTCAAAATGTCTGCCAAAGAGGAACATGGCATCATGTGATGCTGGTGACATGGTATTGGGACAAACAATTTTTGAGTTAAAGGGGGAAGTTCTGTTAGTAACATAGTTGACAGAACTTTTGCGGACATTCATATATTAAGATATTTAAATTATTTAAAGGGGGAAATCAATTAAAAATATGTTATTATTCTTTAGTATTTAGACTTTTGAAATAAATGAATCATTTTTTAAATTTACTTTAATGGTTTTTATTCATTATTTTGAATCCAAGACACCCTCAACTGAAAAACGGACATAGCAAAAACTGACAATTTAAGAACATCATGACACATTTCAAGCTAAATAAAGCATAGGATGCACATAATGTTTGTGTGATATTATAACATGCTTTCCAATAATAGGCAAAATATGATATTTTTGAAGAAAATAGTTAGAATAATTATAATTATCATCAATGGACATCAATGGACATGGAATGTACCCTAAATTGTAGAATCACTCAGCAGTTACATACACCAAACCTTCCAGTTATATTCCTATCAATATTATGAAGGCTTTTACAGAAGGGTTTGGTCATATATAATTCATAGCCTGAATTATATAACATTTTATACCTAAAAACATGGTGAAAATTGATATTTTAGGGCTGTTGACAGTATTTTCTGATTTATGGAGTGATACAAAGAGATATCCAAAATCCCTTCTGTAAAAGCCTTAGATACTAATATGACTACAAAATGAAACAATAATTTTGATCCTGGCTTTATCCAAAGTTCAGATTTCGGTTCCTGAAATGTGTTAAAATATGCGCATATTTCATGAGATAATGGTTCATTTGGATATTTAAACATGCTATTTCAGAAAACTTGTAATACAAAAAACAATTGCCTTATTGTAAGTAATTAACTGGAGAAATATTTAGCTGATATCTTTAAGTTAAAAATACCCTATTCACCTGGGGTGTCTCGCCTTAATTAGATGTTTGATAAGTGCAGATCACATAGTAAAACACGTACACAGATACATTATTTTGTATTTTTATTAAATTCGACAATGTCAATTTCACTTTCCACTATGTCCACCGTTGTTTTTCACAACCAATGGCAGAACTTTATTGAGGCCTGTAATTAGTCAACTACAGGTCTCTTGAGTCAGTCTTTTTCTTCCAAAAAGCTTGTGACAAGATGTTATTGCTCTTGGGGCATTAAAAACAAGATTTTAACTTTAGTTTTTTATATAATATCTGCATTTTCTATTGTGAAAAACTAAGTCTTAGTTATTTAATATATAGCGCCATCTCCTGGTTAAACCCTGAAATTGGAGAATAGTGGGAGGGCCTAACATTCCTGAATACTGGTCTTTGGCAGGCAACTGGCTGGCAACTGGCTGGCAGTCGGCAGGAAGCTGTATGCTGGGGTCCAAAATAAGAGGCTCCATCTGTATCTAAAAAGTAAAGCTGATGATGGATTACTGTGGTCAGTGGCGGCGCCAGAGCATTTTTGTTGGGTAATCTATGGTAGGGCTAACCCATACAGTGGTGGTGCTCAAGTCAGTATTTGCAATGTAATTACATACACGCTATATTACCCCCCTTGACAGTGAAACGCCACGCGTGAGGTTTAGATTATTTCCCTGTCTCAATCAAAATGGAACTGTATGAAATAAAACGGCACATTTGTCTTGTAGTAAATAAAAAGGGATCACTGTGAACGTGACGTATGATAGTACACGTTGAAGATCCAATGGGGATACTGAATGGCGGTTTCGATTGATCTCAATCAATAAGGCATGACGCAGATCCAACGTTTCGTTGCTCTGGCTGTAGGTCTATTCAAATTGCATTCGGAGGCATTTTGATCTGACCGCGGCCGCGCTGATATTATAACGCCAGAGAATTTCCACACCTTTAGTGTATAAAACTCCCCCACTACTTAGACTATTCCTTGCACCCCTCTTATAGCATAAGCCCGAATGGTCTCAACCATATTGCATCAGTAAGGTGCACTTGTTGTTACAGCAGGATCAGTTTGTGTGCTGTGGACACGACCCGTATATTTTCGCAATCCGTGTTCTCAACATTTAGCATTTCGCTTATTATTTAATTGAATTTGCATCACTTTTCATGGTGGGGCTATGGTGGGGCTAAGCCATTTCTTGGTATGGCTGTAGCCTACCCCAGCCATACCCTGGCGCCGCCACTGACTGTGGTGGAGTTAAAATAAGAATAGCCTATTTCTTTTTGAAATGTGATGGAGTAAAAGGATAGTAACTGTGATTATTCATGTTAAGTAGCCCACAAGTAACTAAAACGTATAATAGGTGTATATATATATATATATATATATATATATTAGGGCTGTCAAGTTAACGCGTTAATAACGCGTTAACGCAAAAAAAAATTAACGCCACTAATTATTTTAACGCGATTAACGCATGTGTATTTTTTGTCCTCGGCCGCCCCGTAGTTTCAGAGCGCATCGAGTTTAAAATACCATCTACAAGCTGATGCTGAGCCCCGCTCCTGCCTCCCGCTTGTGGCAGACCACACTTCCACGCTCACCGGCAGGCCCGGACTGGCCATCGGGAGGACCGGGAGGGAGTGTGTATGTGTGGCGCGACTCGCGCGAGCGAGGCACACCTTACGTGTTGTTGTTAGCATCTGGTGCTAGCTAGCTGCGCTAACGGATATAAGGAGCTGTTTCGATGACATTTCGCCGACAACTGCGCAGAGCACTTGACTTTATGCAGGCAGCCAGACAGTGGGACATTGTACGAAAAGTCAGCACACTCAGCACGGATAGTACGCGCTACATGATTGCAGCGTCCAGGCAGCACCCGTTCAAGCATATATGCCTTGAGCGGCACATAGCTCCAACGATCCATCACAGTGTCTCCACATTCACACACACACACACACACACACACACACACACACACACACACACACACACACACACACACACACACACACACACACACACACACACACACACACACACACACACACACACACACACACACACACACAGTATTATTGTATGAGAGAGGTTCCAGGTTGAATTGAGGCGAATATTTGTAATGTTCAGGTTGTTGTGTTTAATATTCATGAGAATATTTGTCATTCTTCAAATGATAATAAACAAACATATAAAGCATATTTGTCCACTCATATGTTGATAAGAGTATTAAAAACTTGAAAAATATCCCTCTAAGGTACATTTAGAACAGATAAAAAATGTGCGATTAATTTGCGATTAATCGCGATTAACTATGGACAACCATGCTATTAATCGCGATTAAATATTTTAATCGACTGACAGCCCTAATATATATATATATATATATATATATATATAATGATTAGCACCTACAGCTCCTAAAGCATAATCAGGCTACAGCCGTTGTGTATTTTATTATGTGAAGCACTAAATGGTTTTAGAAAAATATCGACTTTGTTTGTAGATATCTACTAAACTAAAGCAAATAAAGAGAGTAGGCCTGTTATACTGAGTGATATATATTATACACACTGCTCTGCTTTCTGCACGGACCTCACAGCTGTTCTCACTGTAAACATTGCGTCGCGATGAAAGCAGTTAATAAAATAATATCCAGGGGATGCATGCAGAGATTGGCTGAGATAAGTCCGGCCGTGCGTCACGACTCTTTGAAACATCACTGTTCCCGGAAATGCATCCACGAAGGAGCCGTGGAGGACCGTGGAGGACCCATCAGTGTATCCTCGGTTAGAGCTCCTCCAGAGAGCCTCCTCGACGCTCGATCCTCGGTCTTCGAAGTGCATTTAGAGAAATTAGATGCTAAAATTCATTTCCGGGTCACTACCGGAGGACCGAGGAGTCGAGGAGTCGAAGAGGGGGATTTGATGAAATGAGAAAGGGCCCTTGACTCCCTACTAGTCAGCGCGCCTGCGATTACTCACCTTTTTCAAGGCTGATTTATGCTCCATGATATTTTGTAAGTTTTGTTCCTCACCTAGTGAGCGATTTCATTTGTGCTTTTTTTATAATTAAATCGATGTTTTGTTTGTTTTATCTGAGTGGTCCAGGGTATTCTCTGAATACCTTGAAGGCCTTTCCGAGCAGCCTATCAGAACAGAGCTTGTGTGCGTGTGTGTGTGTGCGTGTGCGTGTGCGTGTGTGTGTGTGTGTGTGTGTGTGTGTGTGTGTGTGTGTGTGTGTGTGTGTGTGTGTGTGTGTGTGTGTGTGTGTGTGTGTGTGTGTGTGTGTGTGTGTGTGTGTGGTCATTGAAAACGTTCTTCACAGAAAATGAGCCGGGTCAATGAGTGTGATTTTCTAAAGTTTCTAAAGATATCTTTTTATTTTATTAGTTTTATTATTTTCTCCTGATAGCTTTGTGAAGCACCTTGAGATGACGTTGTTTTTAAAGTGTGCTATATAAATGAAATGTATTATTATTATAATTATTATAAAGTAACTGAAGGCATCCTCAGACCTGAACGCGTCACAAATGGTTGCTCACACTGACAGCTTTAATCTGATAGGGCGCCCTGGTCGTCATGGAGACAGGAAACGGTTTCTGTAATCTGTGATCCATCAGCGTCTTCATGATCAGTTCCTCAGAAATGCAGTTCAGGGAAGTGAGCTACACTTGAATCTATATTTGAATATATGTGTTTCTTGATGCTCTTAAAGCACTTTGAATGGCCTCGTGTTGAAAGATGCTTTATCAATACACTTTCTTTGCCTTTCCTTTAATGGAGCGATTGAACAAAGGCAGTGACAGAGAATCAAGACGTCCTCAGAGAGAGTCTGTCTCCTTCTATAGATCTCACCCTGATGAACACAGAGAGCGACTGGACGGCAGCACGACCCTCTGTTCACACTGAGATCATGGCCTACAGAAACACCTGATCACGTGACTCACTGTAGAGGCCTTCACACAGCGGGGGGGATTTGTCTGAAACAAAGGGGACTCCTGAGAGTTCACACCTCGAATCAAGCTAACCAATCATGTTGAGTCTTTATTAATGAGGATTACAGAACCTCTCCATAGTCAGAACCAAGCTGGTTCCACCTGAACCTGTTCCTCCCCGGACTCTGGTCCTCTGCTCTGTGACTCTGATCTCTGAGTCCTTCTTCTACTTTTCTACACACTTTGTTTTTTGCACCTGCCTTTGTTCAGTCTGGCTTTTAGTTCTTTAGTTGCTTGATTAAAAATGTTAAGCAGCAAACCCCAATGTTAGTTATTCTGTATGTGTGTGAAAGAGTTTGTTATTTTAAATTGGTCTCCTACTGAACTGTCTCAAACACGTCATGTGGTCTTAATGTGATCTTATCAAAGTTAAAGAGAATTATATAAAAAACACCCATCACAAACACACACACACACACACACACACACACACACACACACACACACACACACCACACACACACACACACACACACACACCCACCACAACCGATAAGGACATGCAGCATATTGCACAACTGCATAAGGACACACTCACATTTCTTATGGAGGCAGGAAGTGTTTAAAAGCATTGAGTTTACTTTTATACGGTGTTCTCAGAGGTCATACTCTGCATGCACTTTATGGGATGGATCAGAGAGTATTGAGTTTGTTCCTGAGAACAGAGTGACTGCAGGGACTGATTCCCCCCCCATCACTTCCTGGTGACAGCTGAGATCTGACAGAGAGATAGCAACATGCTAACGGTGCTCTCTGATGTCTCAATCACTCCCTCAGTAAACACACACTGTTCACAGGACTCTGACACGTACATACAATCATCATATAGGCTTAAACATGTCATGCTATATACAGGTTAAGCATACGAGTTAATATGCTGCATAATTCTATATTTACACGCTTTGCACATATGTATCTACAGTGGGGGGGTGCTGTAACTTCTAGAGCCCCCTGAGAGTGTTCCTGTTTATCTGAGTTCACTTTAACCCTTGGATGGCGTTCATATCGTTGTTATTCAGCCGGTGTTCGGGGGTCTGGAGTCCCGCTGAGCTACTGGGTTTGTAAATGAACACAACCAAACAATTGGATGTAAACATACTCAACAGATGTTCCCTTTATCCCAACTACAAGCCGTACAAACAGCTGATAAGGTTCATGTTTGCCCTTTACCTTTGTTGGAGCACAATTATAAATAAAGACCATATTTGTTTTTATTTTAAAATGCAATTGAACAAAACAATTATTTTATTAAATCACGATATGACAAATGTACAAATAAAGGGTTTTTCTTAAGTATTTTTTTAGAGCATTTCCAACATTGATGTGAGTCTACACAACACTTCAGCCCCGTTAACACCAGTGGAGAACCGTGTCTATCACAACTGGACCTTCTGTAGACACACACCCCCGCCCCCCCGCCGTTATAATGTCCGTCTTTTCACTGAATTATCGTCTTGAAAAGGTACTGACAACAACTCTGCAACAACATCATCTTCACCTGTTTCCATTTCAACGTTAAAACAATAAAACTTCAGATGAATTGCTCCTAGGCATTTCTCTGGATCCTCTGTCTCTCTCCAGTGAACTACCGGGGTTGCGGTCGAATAGTCCATTTAGCTTAGGAACCTTCCTAACGGAGTGAAATGACCCGGAAGTCCCTCAGTGGCAGCCATGATAAGTGCCGTTCGAATTCTCTAAATGAAAGGAAAGGAGGTTTCAAACTTCCTTTATAACCTCCCTTAGCTTAGGAACCACTGGACCTCCCTAACCTAAAGGAGAGGAGAAAATGCTGCCCCACAATGCCTTGCGGCCGCGGCATTTGCCGTCTAACAACAGTCGGCCGTTCACGGTTACAACCGATTATGAACGAGAAATGATATCATGAAAGTTACGGTGCTTATTAAGCATTTTAAAACGTATGTGGTAAGTTGCCAAAGTGCTTTGTTTTGAACGTCCATCAGTATTATAATCAAAAAGAGAAATGTGAACGTTAGTTTTTACTGAAATGATCAAATAAAGTCAACATTTCACAGTCTTTACTGAGCTGTGTGGGGTTTGTTCAACTTTTAAAAGATGTTTGAATGGTGATATACACAGTGATCGATGTTAAGGACTAACGTTTATAATAAATACATTTGTATTGATTTTAAGATCTTTTCATACAATCATACGTATTGGGATCATTTGTATTAATGTGAACCGGAGGGAGAGGGTGACGAGCATAAGTTTCACTTTCCTTTTTTATTTCAATTCCAACTTTGGTCATGAAGAATATGTTTCTCTGTTGTCCACATTCATAAAGCATAAAGCAACAGCATCAGAGCACGGTGCAGAGTCTCTAGATGAGTTTACAGTAGTCCCTCGTTCTTATTAAACATCCATGTTGTAGTCCGCTGTATAGAAAACTGTAGTTTCCATAGTTTCCCCACAGCAGCAGGCGCACATTTATGACCTCCGCTGGCGCATCATAAACACGTCGGATAGTGAAAGTGCAGTCGGATTCTCTACCGCAGTCTCTTCTCCTAAATCCTTTTGAATTCTCCTATCCACTATCCCTTAACCCCGTGACGTTTCACTCAGAGGTCAAGGAATAGACGATAGGGTTAGAATTTAGGAGCTGATTTGTGGACTATTCGACCGCAACCCGGGCCTTCTAGAGCACCTGGAACCGAGGGAAACTCTGAAAGAACACGCCCATTGGCTACAAATCAATATATGATTGGTTGATCAAACTGTCAATCCAAACGCTCTCATTCAGTGTGAGGGCAAGGGCCTTCTGTCAAGGATTAAGGCTGCTTCTCAGGTCGATTAAATGGAATCCTTGCGTCCCTCACTTGCGTCGTTTCCCTGCGTTTAGTCCCTCCCACCAGGGAAGCATGGAGACGCAAGGAAACCACGAGAAGCAGGGAAATGAGTTTTAAGAGCAATGGGACGTCCTTTCCTCCGGAGCGTCACGTGAAGCGACGTCCGTTTGTGATGACGCCGCACAGCTGATGTCTGACAGCAGCTCTGTCCCCGTTGTTTTCACACACACACCCGCCTGTTAGTACACATTTACTGACATAAACATTTGTATCATCTGTTGTAGACCCAAATAAATAAAATAAAATAAGAACTCATTCTCAAAAAAGATAAACGCCATTCTTAAAATGTATAAACGAACAATAGTTAGATTAATATTGATTAGAGTGCACAATAGAAATAAAATAATTGAGAGAAGAAAAAGAGGGGGGGGTCAAACTCCATTTCATCTCGGGCCACATCAGCATTAAGTTTGCACTCAAAGGGCCGGTTGTAACTTTAAGACTATATAAATAAATATATAATATATAATATATGTAAAATAATGTATTATACGTTATTGACTCTCAGAAGTCTAGGGCAAATAATTCTCTTCAGTATGAATATCACAAAATGAGTAAGAAATCATTGCAATGTGTACTATACATGTAGGACAGTAAAAAAAAACAGTTTAAAAGGGGAGTGATTAGTAAAATATGCATAAATAAAAAGAAAGAATACTAACTAGGTAAGAAGCCCTGAGACACAGTTTCGTGAAAAAAGACCCGCAGGCCCCGGTACCGGGAGCTCTCGGGCTTAACAGGTTAATGAGGATTACAGAACCTCTCCATAGTCAGAACCAAGCTGGTTCCACCTGAACCTGTTCCTCCCCGGACTCTGGTCCTCTGCTCTGTGACTCTGATCTCTGAGTCCTTCTTCTACTTTTTCACACACTTTGTTTTTTGCACCTGCCTTTGTTCAGTCTGGCTTTTAGTTCTTTAGTTGCTTGCTTAAAAATGTTAAGCAGCAAACCCCAATGTTAGTTACTCTGTATCTGTGTGAAAGAGTTTGTTATTTTAAATTAGACATTTATGTTTACTTGTTCTCCTTCTAAAGACTAGCGTTGGATAATTTCCCTCAAAATAGGATCATGTTCAGCCTCTGATGTGATGATTTGACATGTAGCTGAAGAGAGAAGAGAGCGGGAAGTGACCATCAGATATCAATACCTTATCAATACCATCAGAGATCTTTCCAGAGAGACTCCACCTCTCGCTTTACGCTGATATAATGCGAGGACAAAACATGAGATGCTCAGAATAAAGAGAGCGAGAGAGAGAGAGACAGAAGAGAGACATGGATCACCTGCTGCTGCTGCTGATGCTACTGGTCTGTAGCTCAGGTAATAATCCACTTTATTATATTCAAATATCTTTGTGATCTCTCAAGAAAACACTGCTCGTAAACACTGACAGCAAGACACACACACACACACACACACACACACACACACACACACACACACACACACACACACACACACACACACACACACACACACACACACACACACACACACACACACACACACACACACACACACACACACACACAGGCCTGGCACCATCACAGACATGGTGCACTTTAATGCTACGATGTGTGTGATCTTAGATAGTAATTCAAATGTATTAAATATATCCTACGTCAAATACTCTACATGTGTTGTATAGACTTTTGTGATTTGTGATTGGCCCACACTCAGACCAATCAGGAATTGACCAGCACTAAACTTGTAGAAGCCGAGTATGTTGTGTTCGAACTGTTTCTTTGCACACAATTGAAGGCTCTATACGCCCCAAGGTGATGGGAAATGGATCATTAATAAACTCCTCACCACCTTCCTCAAGACCCTGGTAGCCATGCCAAGTGTCATAGGGGCATTTAAGTCTGCCTTAACTTTCGGGGTCTCCACTGCAGAATGTGGGAACCTGGAAAGCATCACGCAGTAGGGAGATGGTTTGCATGTGGAATAAACATCTTGGTGCTTACTCTGTATTCTGTGTTTGCTGCTCGGTCAGCGGTTGCCCAAGTTGAAGGCCCAAGCAAAGCTGCTTTGTTTAGTTATTGTGAGTGTGTGCCTTGCTCCTGAGTGCTGTGTTCCCAGTGATCGTGCCGCCGTGCACACGGAGTTTCAAACGTGGTTTCTATGCTGCTCTTTATTTCTGTGTCTCTACGCAGTGATGTTGGCCATGCTGCTGGATCTTATCTACATGACGGGTTAGTGGGTCCTCACAGGCCCTCTCTGTAGACCGGGCCTACACACACACACACACACACACACACACACACACACACACACACACACACACACACACACACACACACACACATTGACAGCAGATTTGTATTCTATTTTCTTTGGGTAAATAAATATTTTATTGATCTTCCCATCATCGTCTTTATATTCAGACATTAAGAGTTTTTTTCATTGGAGGCCGCGCTGACGCCTCCACAGAGAGCGTGTCTCACAGTTGTGCAATAGCTCCCTGTCCTTATCGCTGGTGGTGTGTGTGTGTGTGTGTGTGTGTGTGTGTGTGTGTGTGTGTGTGTGTGTGTGTGTGTGTGTGTGTGTGTGTGTGTGTGTGTGTGTGTGTGTGTGTGTGTGTGTGTGGTTGGGATGTGCGTACATGTTTTTTTATAATTATTTGTAACTTCGATCAGATCAAATGAAGACACGCCATCAGTTGCATAATCAGCAGAAACTACGGAAAGAGTTTGTTTTCAACAAGGGTGTAACTTTGGTTTGAGAAGTGGGGGGGGGACAAAACAGGGGTCCTCCGCAATGAGACATTTTCTCAATTTAATTCCATTTCCTGCCTTTCTACAAATATATTAGGGACTATGGTGTTAACAAGGCCAAGAGAAGTGTGTAGTGTATATGATGAGAGTGCAGATTGATCTGTGTATACGTGGGGTCACTTCACGCACTGTCTTAGACACACATACACACACACACACACACACACACACACACACACACACACACACACACACACACACACACACACCCACACACATATATATATACACACACACACACACACACACACACACACACACACACACACACACACACACACTGACAGCAGTTTGTTATTCTATTTGTCTTTGGGTTAATAAATGTTGTATTGAACATCCCATCAGTGTGTTTATACTCAGTTATATTAAGGCATTAATATTTGTGTAGAGACAACTCAAAGTGTTTGTCCTCCAACATGTTCTAACACCTCTATTATATCATTTACACTGATCTCTATTATTGCATATTTGAATGAGTCTGCCTACACCATTGTTCATTATTGTGAATTACCTGTGGTTGATATAGTGTGTGTGTATGAGTGGGGTCCAAATACACACACCGTCAGGTTTTTAAGCATAAGTGGGGTCTATATACACACTGTTTTACACACACAAACACACACAAACAAAAACACATGTACACATACTCTTACGCACACACATTTACATTGACACACACACACACAGAGGTACTGAGGTGGGATCCATATATACACACAGTCTCTCTTTTAGGCATCAGTGGGGTCACTTTAAATACACACGTACACACACACACACACAAAGTCTTACATCAAGTTTTATCACCAAATACATTGATATTTGTCAAACACACTCACACAAATGCACACACACACACTCACACACACACACTCACACACATCACACACACAGAGACACACCAACTTACATGCACACAAAAACACACACACACACACACACACACACAAACACACACACAAACACCCACACAAACTTACAGACACACACACACACCCATGGGAGGACACTCAAACAATATACACAAAAACACACACTGTCACACACACACACACACACACTTGAGGACACAAACATGCACCCCACCCCCCCTTCTGAAGGTGGTACAGCATGGATCAGATCAGGCAGGATCCTGGAGTAAACACAGAGATCATCATCATCAGAAAGAGCAGAGGTCATTGACTGGAAGCAGCTTCCTGGAGACGTTCAGCTACTGACCTGTAGGGGGCGACCACACACACACCATCTGGTTTAGAGACATACATTCATAAAGTCTGGGTTTTAGACAGATGTGGGGTCCATACATTCATAAAGTCTGGGTTTTAGACAGATGTGGGTTCCATATATTCATGCTGTCTTCAGGCACGTGCACACATAGACCTCAAAGTGGGCTTGAGCCCCTGCCCTTTTTCTTCCTCCAGAGAAAGCGCCCTTTTTATGGGTTGCTTTTTTTTTTATTTTCTTTTATAAATAAATGAATATGTATCTACTGCTGTTTGCGCACACTTTCCAAAAATATATTGATTGAATAAAAAATAAAAATATCAGGTCGGGAGATTAGACTGAAGTTCCGCTGCTCTCTCTCCCCTCCCTCCCTCCCTCCCTCCCATTTTTGTTGATTTTGAAGTGTTATTTATTTGAATACCACAAAAATAATTCAAAGGACTTAATGTTGTGCTAAAATAAACTAATTATTATAGCAATTTTAACTAGTAGCATAAAAACATGCACATTGTGGCATAGTTTCCTTTGTTGATGTCTGCTCTTGTAGTGAATACTAAAGTAGACCATTGTCTCTGTGTTAACTGATTATTTTGTAGAATTATGTTGAGTATTAAACAATTGCGTGAGTGTATTAAAATTAATTGGTCGGTAAGCCAGAGATGTGCAACTATATTTAACTTTTAGTTTTACATTTTTTTAAATAAATGATTATGGGATGTGCCCTTTTTCTCACTTGAGCCCCTGCCCCCCAAAATGTCTGTGCACGTCCCTGGCTGTCTTACACACACACACACACACACACACACACACACACACACACACACACACACACACACACACACACGCACACACACACACACACACACACACACACACACACACACACACACACACACACACACACAAATACATTCACAAAAACACACGCTCACACACACACACACACACACACACACACACACACACACACACACACACACACACACACACACTATACCAGGTCATATTAAAACGGGTACAGGTCAGTTAGTTAATGTCTGCAGTTAGTGATAGGGGAGTGAGGCGTTCAGGTGACAGCAGAAGGTGGGAACTGGCAGCATCTCTTTCCTCTGTGGTTCCTCCTAATGTAATTGTTGCTGTAGAACATGTTTCAGTGTGATGATGGTGCTCCATGACTCATCTGAATTGAAGGAGCATAATCTCTAAACTGAACTGTTGCTTTAACTCTGAATATGTGACTTCTCTGTATGAACGTGTTATTCTCAGCTAGAGTAAACTGGTGAAATGACTCCAGAGTGAGTTCACTGACGTGTTCCTGAGATGATAGAAAACTCTGTTTACCTTATCTTCTGATTTCTCCTCAGGACTCCAGGCTGAAGGAGAACACAACTCAACAGGTAAAGTGCTCAGTTTATTCACCCTGTTACTCTTGAAGTGATTACAGTCTGTAAACAACCTTTATCATAAAACATGATGTAGTTTAAAGACTTCACCACTAACTGATCCTAGTTTCATCATTTATGATTTTACCATGTTTGTGAAACCAGGATATACTTCAAAGGTAAACAACAAACCATCATCACCTTTTCATCACCACCACTTTTCATGATTATACTTTATAAATACCATCAGATCATCACATTGAAAAGGAATCTAACTTCGATACAACCAACGTTAATATCTAGGCTGTCTCCGATACCGAACTCTGGTGCTGATAAGGCTCCGGTGAATGGCCGTCCAATCTTTTTAGGACTTCAAAACCCCCCAGAATCTACACGCAAGAGCAACGTAATCTGCTTAGGGGGGCGTTTACAGCATGGCCTCTAACAACAAACTGCCCATCGTATCCCTATTTAGGCACTCCAGCTTCGGATGTCGGACCGCTAGGATAGCAAAACGGAGTGTATAGTGTAGTAGGTGTTGGTGGGCTGGTAGAACCCCAGAGCAGTATCTAAACTGCCCCTGGAGGAGAAACCCTGTGTCGTTGGGAGACTCCTTGGTAATTAGGGCAGCTTCAGGACCCACAATCCCTAACCCCCACATTTTGATCCCCTTATACCAATTAAAACAATGCAAAAGTAATATCAAACCCAGCCAGAGTCCAACATTAATAAAGTGAGCCTAACCCATAATGTGAAACTATAGTTTAACCTTAGCAGAGTTTCTATTCCCCTTAAACAATTTAAAATCCAAATGATCAACTAATGTCAGCCTTTTCCAAGGAAGGGTGTTCTTACCTCACTCTAAGACCAAGCAGATACCTTCAGAAACCACGAGAGAGACCAGGAATTGGGTCGAAATGTACAAAGTACAAACCGGTTTTATTAAGGTTTTAACAAAAATAGCGGATTTACAAGAATCCAAAAAATAACAAAAGACACAAAGTCAAAATACAAAAGCAACAGGTTCACAAGTCAAATGTCCTAAAAAAGCCTAAGAGCCCAGGGCTTGGGCCTCAGAAAACTTCCCCCAAGCCTTCAAGCCTCAAACAGCCAAAAAAACCTCTCCTTTCTCTTCACACATCATCTTATAGTCTCTTGCAGGGACGTGCACAGGTACGGGCTAATGTTGCCCGGGCAACGGCCCGTTTGGCCTTTTTGGCTGACCTGCCCCTCTGGAGAGAGCGAGAGTTTGTTTTTCTTTTTTCTGTTGTGGCCGAATCAATATGATAAGCCCACAATTAGTATTGTAGCATCTCGCTGCGCGAAACACACTTTGTCAGCGCTGTCATCTGCCGGTGCGTTAAGACCACCTCAGTGTCGGATTTTGGAAACTTCATTTTGAGTTGTCTCATCATGGCAGTTAGGGTATAAGGGACAAACCAGGGGACTTTACTTCCTCTTGATACCGTCGGTTATTTACAAAAAAACACCTAAATATAGCCTACTTGTTGTTATTGTGCTTCTGTCTTTCTGTGTCTTTTCATCTGTAAACTCCCTCAACGGGCCGCTCGCTCTCTTTTCTTGATCGCCCTTTCACGGGTGTCGTGAACAGTTCACTGTCCCGCTTCATTGTAGGATTTCTGCCATCTCTACCACTTTAGTTTGACCATCTCTGTTATTAAGTTATGGAATACTAAATAAATAAGTAATTACCGTTACTGCGCTCATAAAGAATGATAAGAATAAGAATAATGCGTATTGAACTGGTTTCATTAATTAGTGAGTTTATTTAAGGTAATTAGTTAGAGGCCCTATTTTATCAGTATGTATGTCTGCACAGCAGTTACAATGGTCAAACTACATTAGAACAGAATTGTCCCCATTTTGTCTTCAATAGTTACTAACATTAGATATTTTTGATGAGATATGGACCGCAAAAGAAAAAATGTCCCTGGTTTTCATTTTTAAAATCAAGTTACCGAATGCAAGTAGTCGCCTTAGCTTATTTTGTTATGAGATGTGAATTACTGTTCAATTTAGTTGATGTAATAATTGTTTGGTTTCTTTTACATTAAAAACAAGTTACAATTTTCAAAAGGTCTTGTGTTTTTTATCGGGGGGAGGCCCTTTTTCCAGTTTAGAGCAATAGCCCCTCCAAATGTCTGTGCACGTCCCAGGTCTCTTGCCTCCTCCCTCACTGCATCAGGTGGTTTCCCCTTTTCTATCTTTGAGGGAGAAGGAGGTCACGTTCAACTTTTACTTAATGAACAATTACAAATGTAAAGTTAAAATTAAAACAAATAAAGACTTATAGTAATGATATGCAATTTTAACAAGAAGGAATATGAACATGTTTCATGAAAGCAGAACACATTGTCAATGTCATGTTTAGAATCAAGTTTTTTCTTTAGACATTTCATTTCAAATATGCAAACTTTATACTTTAATTCATTAACAGAGACTTCATTTATTAACAGAGACAATAAGGACAGCTTGTCTCTACGATTCGCTGGCCCAGGAAGTTGGTTCAAGTCCTTTGCGTAGGCCGCCTGCATCCTGTGCTTCATTGTCTTCATACCCGCTGTAACCGCTCTCAAGGTGTCAAAAACCACAAGCGCCTTCTCAGAATTGTGGCTGGAACTTTTACACTTTTATTGCCCCATCTAGAATGCATAGTGCGCATAGGTCAAAAGTTCAGAATGTTCTATCTATTCTCACATGCCTGGTTTCACACGTCTGAAAAGACATGATGGAAACATGCATCCTTTCTATTTACAGCCAATTTAGCATCTTTGTATCAATGGTAAGCTTAATGGAGGTAGGTGAGGTAGAGGTCAGGTCTGACACGGCCACTTAAACAGCAGAACTGTCAACACCCTCTCTTGGCCGTGGCATACTGGCAGGATTCGATGGCGCTGATTAGGGTTAAGGACAATACACATTTATTAGTGCAAGGACCATCAGGTACCCTTATAGGGCAGTCAAATCCTCCGTCCACCGCCTGGCCCCTCAGGCTGGCGGCCCCCTCTCTGATACCATCACTGGGGAGGGTGACACACTACTTCTTTACCTTCACCATCTGCACCTCCTAATAAACGTTTTTACTATGTGTCAGGCCCAGCATGGTGTTTGACTGCTTGAAAACGCTTACCTGAAATAGTCAAGCAGAAGACAAATGTAATCAACATTTGATTTCAAAGTAATACATAAAAGTCAAAAGCAAATTCTTGTCAAAGTTTAAAAAGCAAACTTATCTCGAAACAATTGAATATTATCATAAGGTCACACAAAAATAAAATAATATAATGATTAACAATCATGTATATCAGAAAACATAGATATGCACCACTGAGTATAGAAGTGGGTTTAAACAACACAAAGCTAAATGGCTTAACAGCATTATCATAAGTAGTCAAAAATGTATAGTAACATGATGTTAAAAATAAATCAAGATACTCTGCACTTTTAACGGCACAATGTCGGCAGGTCAGGTCCACAGCATTTCTGGAGCCCTCGTCTGGTCAGCTGCTGTAAAAGATTAGTTTGGTGGCACAGAAGTTCTAGACTTCTTAGCCGGAGGAGGACAGGTAGACCCTTCCCCAAGCTCCCTAGGACTAATGTCAAAATAGTCTTCGAAATGTTCTGTAACATACCAGCGAGGTGGTTCCCTGTTATCCCTGCGGAGTCTCAGTGAGAGACCCCTCCTAGATGCTGGCAACAAATGATCAGATAAATCTTCTCTCTGATATAAGCGTCCATCACCAACCAACCACTCAACAGAACGTCTATAAAGGGACTGAAACATTGCTATAGTAAATATCACACATTTTCTTAAAAATATTGTTCCATCTACTTGGTTTTAAATTCATTACTACCAACCAGGAGTTGGATAAACACCAGATACTACAAAAGGAAGTTGGTCAAAATCTCCAAAGTGAGCAAACCTATTCTAATGACTTTTAGCAGTTAAAAACCTTCTAACATTATTCTACTTATTGAACTGCTCCCTGATAGGAAGAAACTAATAACACAACTGAACTCTCCTTTCTGCTCAAAATGGATAAATCAATAAACAACTCAGCGTTGGCCGATTGATAAGGCCATTTTGCCAGTTTCTAATAAGGAAAATGGGGATAGCTAAGATCAAAGTCACAAATCCCCCATTCTTTAATGACTTTGGGGTAATCAAAACTAAATTAAAAAATAGTCAAAATGATTCCAATCAGGATCTCTTGTATTGACTGGGATGAAGCATTCTCAGAGGTAACGTTCGGTCTCTCCATTACGTGCTGTCACTGTCTCAGGTCCAGAGAGTAGTGAGAGTATGTAAGGGCGGGGGTGCTGATCTCTATCTCAGAGCTGCATGTCAAACCATATCAACATCCGGTGCTTAGCCTGCAGCAAGGAGGAGAGGCAAAAGAGGAGAAATCTCCCTCTAAGCAGTTTTGAAAATGTTCTTTATAATTGTTTTCTTAAGCAGCTTTTATGGATAAAGGTTTTTAGCAAAGTTGGGAGAGGAGAAATCATGTTGATCTACCGAAGCCAACCTCTCCATTTCCCCTGAACAACAGGATTCTCTCCCTAAATGTCTTCCTTTGTTTAACTCCCTTGTTTTGTTAACCCATGACCCAAAAAGAAACATGTAGATTTTAAGATTAGCCTTAGTAGTTTAAGGGCCAGCCAAATCATCTTAAAGGTGAATTTGATCAGGAACAAACATAATGTTGTGATGTACAGTAGTGCTGGTTGAAGCAGTCCAAATCTGAACAAAACACCTAAAACTATCGCGACAGCTAGAATAATAAGAAAAGCCAAAAGTCCCCACTTAGCTTTATTGAAAGCATAGAACATTTTTAGCCGTAAATCATTCACAAATGTCTTCTTCATTTGACCAAAAACAGAATGCATTGGATCCTATATTGAACTAGCAGACAAAACTGCTCTGAACAGAAAAAGTCCCAGATGGGACTCGAAGGTCCTTCATTTCTCCCCATCCCACGTGCAATGACAGCTAGATATTGCTGCCTTATCCTGAGGTGGCCAAGTGCCAACTATCATTACATTACATTACATTTCATTTAGCTGATGCTTTTATCCAAAGCGACTTACAATGACCAATTACAGGGACATTCTCCCTGGAGTAACTAAGGGCTAAGTGCCTTACTCAAGGGCACACTAGTGGTGGTGTTCCAAAGAGCAGTCTCTGCACAGTTCATCTTTGCCTCCCTCTCTTTCCGAGACGAGGCAATCCTGTGGAGGATTCAAAGACGGCCCATTAGGGAGCCGTGCCGGCTTCTCATGGTTTGGGCCGTGCCATCTTACCATGGCATTAACAACTCTACCAATTACACATTCACCGGGAACATAAGGTCCCCACTCCAAAGGCTCCAGTCTCTCTTCACGAAGGTATCCTTGCTTGGCCATATTGGCACCCAGTAGGGCTTTCCCCACTAGATGAGATCACAAACCCCGTCCCTGGACCAGGGTTACCAGCCCCCCGAATGTATTCGCTAGTGCAGTCTGTGGCAGGGCCATTATTTGTCTTTCTTATCTGTGTGCAGTGTAGGATAAGTAGGATCCTTAGAAACAGTGCAAGCGGGAGTGAAGCACCCCGTGGGGGATTTTAAAGTGCTGGACGCACCGGAAGCAAAATGTACCGAGCTAATAAAAGAACCTGAAAGTAGCCTGGTAAAGAATACCTCTTTTCCTAACGTAGTTGTACATAAGAGACCTCTATCAAACCCTAGAATCCGGTCACTGGAGTGATACAGAAACAGAGAAGGAAGGGGGGAACTGAAAAAGGGATACAAGCTAAGAGATAAGGAACAAGGTTTTCTTAGAGAGAAAGTGAGGGTTAGGAAACCCGGTAGAGGAAACAGGGAGGTTGATAAGTTAGCAAGGGAGCGGCCAGCTAGCCTGGGGTCTTTGCGTCTTATTATACCTGGGGAATGGAAAGAAGGAGAGAGAGTGAGAGTTCCACCGCCCGACCACCTTAACGTATTAGGAGATACACAAGACTTAGCTCATGTAGGGGCATAGGTTCATGTAGTCTCATTGAGCTGGAGGTCACTAAAGCTTTGCACAGAGGTCGCATTATGTTATTTATTCATTTCTTTGAACACATATCTGTTTATGAACAATAACTTCCTTACTTGCAATAAATAAGCACTAATTAGAGGGTTATTGAGGAAAAGCTCTCAACTAATGGCTTATTACTTGTAGAATATGGTCATGTAGAATAAGGCATTAATAAGTGTTTTATAATGACTAATAAAGAGCCAATATACTGCTAATACGCATGTTAATTAACAACTAGTTGATGGTTAATATGTGTACCGTAATATAAAGTGTTACCAGTCATTCAAACCTGTACTTACAGTACTTGAACTCATTTTATTGAATACATGTGATGTAGTAGTATTATAAAACCATATACTCCAGTAAAGTAATTCAAACCTGTACTTACAGTACTTGAGTATATGTACTTTATTACTTCCCACCACCGGTTTATAGAGAGCTGAAGTTACTGATCTGATTATCACTCGGAAGTATTAATAGTATAAATGATTAATTATTAAAATATGCTAATATCAATGAAGGTACATGACTCTCTTGTTTCTCTTCAGAGCCTGGTGTTAGGCTGGTGGGAGGAGAGAGTCGCTGTGCAGGAGACCTGGAGGTGGAACATGAGGGAGAATGGAGACCAGTGAGGGGCTTTCTCTGGAACCTGAAGGCAGCAGGAGTCGCCTGCAGAGAGCTGGACTGTGGCTCTGCTGTTTCTGTGGGAGGGAGAGAGGGGTCCTCAAGGAGACCTGTGTGGGGGATCGATCCTGAATGTGTTGAGTCTGGATCTGCTCTGAGGGAGTGTGCACAATCATCTTCCTCTAGAGACATCCTGACTCTCACCTGCTCAGGTAAACCCATCAATGACATCATCAGTGACATCATCAGTGACATCATCAGTGACATTTTCATTTTCTTGTTTTTAGAATGAAAAAATACACAAACCCAAATAACAAATGATGAACAGTGTATGAAGCAGCCGGGCGTTGTGGGTGGGCTACTGGGTCTATAGGCCCACCCACTCATTCATCAACAATGACTGAGAGAAAATATAGCTTACCGGATTTTTATTTTTGATTATCAAAATGAATAATTAAATAATAAAATAATAGCAAAAATAAGTTTCCCTTTAAAAAATGAATACAATTAGAAGCAACATTTATTAACGTATTCAGGCTTCTGTTGTGTGAGATGTTCTATCCAATCACAACAGGCCAATGTAAAATAGCCTGTTGTGATTGGCCTACATAGTTCACATAGTCGAAGCGCGGCGCAAACACAACGTAGGACGTCCCACAGACCCCGCAGATGAAGGAGGAAAATATAGCACTCATTTACAGAGTCACAAGAATCCATGTTCAGAGTTTTCAAAAGAGTGAGAGGGGAGAGGCCAGAACCATCATCCTCACAGCAGGGGCCGTCTCACTCCAGATTCTGCCTCTCTATGCTTTCTGTGTCTCTAAAATGTATCAATGTAATGTGAACCAAAAGAAATGAACAAGCAGTATTACATTTCATTTCACTCATTGCAGCCTGGAGCACGGCTGATATGAAGAGTCATGAAACCCACCGGGTTATTTGGAGCCTCCACCTCTAGAATGATACAATTCACCATTTAATGGAAAACACGAGATCAATATACAAACAACAGCTTGAATTCAATGATGACGCCATGTTTGAAGAACAACGTGTTTACAAACACCAATCAGATAACACATGTGAAACACACATGTAAGAGTAAAGAATGAAACCTTTTGAAAGTGTGTGAGAGCAGAGGTGGAGCTGAGCAGGAGCAGAGGATCTGCAGAGGAGGAGGTTTGGTTGAAGACACAGGGAAAGGGTTCACTAATGGAGACCACTTGCTAGAGGGTATCAGATGTAGATGTGAGGGTACCTGCAGTCTGTGTTCTTATAAACATGTGTTCTGTTGTTCATCATCAACTCATGTTGGAACTGAGTCCAGTTTGAATCTCTGAAATATAGTTTCATCTCTTTGATGGTGTGTCTTTGACCTCTGTTTGATCTTCTGTCCTCTGCAGACTCTGTCAGGCTGCTGGGGGGGACTGGTCTGTGCTCAGGCAGACTGGAGGTGAAGTCTGACCAGTCTAACCAGTCTAACCCGTCCTGGTCCTCAGTGTGTGAGGCTGACTTTGACCAGCAGGATGCTCAGGTGGTCTGCCGGCAGCTGGGCTGTGGGGCTCCTTCAGTCCTCCAGGGGGCGCTCTATGGAGAAGGGGAGGCTCCAATGTGGACCAAAGAGTTCCAGTGTGGAGGCCATGAGTCTGCTCTCCTGGACTGTAGCTCAGCCTCAGAGAGAAACACCTGCTCACCTGGCACAGCTGTTAGCCTCACCTGCTCAGGTAGAGAGGAGCTGTGATTGGTTCATTCTGTTCTCATCAAACTCACTTTATTCTCTCTCTGATCTCTCTCTTGTTTCTCTTCAGAGCCTGGTGCTGTTAAGCTGGTGGGAGGAGAGAGTCGCTGTGCAGGAGCTCTGGAGGTGGAACATCTGGGAGAATGGAGACCAGTGGAGGACTACTCTCTCTGGACCCTGAAGGCAGCAGGAGTCGCCTGCAGAGAGCTCGACTGTGGCTCTGCTGTTTCTGTGGGACTGAGAAAGTCGTCCTCAAGGAGACCTGCGTGGAGGATCAGCTCTGACTGTGTTGAGTCTGGATCTCCTCTGAGGGAGTGTGCAGCACCATATCCCTCTTCCTCCTTCCTGACTCTCACCTGCTCAGGTAAGCTTATCAGTGACATCATCAGTGACATCATCAGTGACATCATCTAAGACAGTCGTTTTAAGCAACCACAGTTCATGGGGGGGTTAACCGAGATTAAAAAGTATCTAGAACAAATCCAGACATGATATAAACGTCACTGAACATTCATCTGGTAGCAGAGTGACATCTCATTTAGTATCCATCACAATCTGTATGAAAATCCGTCTGATATTCATGTGGCAGAAGCTTTGTTTGTTTATTACGGGTAATCAGGTGTAATCAATACATACACAAGGTTTAAAATCAGAACATACGTAATATTTAATATGAGAGAGACTTTATATTTAACCTCCTTTATTTAGGACACAGTGTTTACAATTTCCACTGACAGCTAAATGTATGTTTCTCTGTGAATATGCATCAGTGCACGGTACTTTGAGGAGCAGCTGGTGTTAGGAGAGCGTTAGCTGAATGCTGGATGGGTTGGGGGCATGTCTCTTCTGGGGCCCCCAGAGGGTCTTGCTGTGCCACTGCTCACAGCCATGAGGCCAGATCAATGAAAGCAGGATACATCCTTTACCGTCAAACTGGGTCTGAACACAGCTGCCTGTGTGCGCTTGATCAATACTTTCTGATGTTATATTTATGATATGCTACTTATCAGCTACATGGCCCTAACGTGTGAAGTTACACAAGCATCTGTACCAGAGAGGAGGAGATGAAGAGAGCAGGAGGGTCAGAGCAGGAGGAAGAGGAGGAGATGAAGAGAGCAGGAGGGTCAGAGCAGGAGGAAGAGGAGGAGATTAAGAGAGCAGGAGGAAGAGGAGGAGATGAAGAGAGCAGGAGGGTCAGAGCAGGAGGAAGAGGAGGAGATGAAGAGAGCAGGAGGGTCAGAGCAGGAGGAAGAGGAGGAGATGAAGAGACCAGGAGGGTCAGAGCAGGAGGAAGAGGAGGAGATGAAGAGACCAGGAGGGTCAGAGCAGGAGGAAGAGGAGGAGATGAAGAGAGCAGGAGGGTCAGAGCAGGAGGAAGAGGAGGAGATGAAGAGAGCAGGAGGGTCAGAGCAGGAGGAAGAGGAGGAGATGAAGAGAGCAGGAGGGTCAGAGCAGGAGGAAGAGGAGGAGATGAAGAGACCAGGAGGGTCAGAGCAGGAGGAAGAGGAGGAGATGAAGAGACCAGGAGGGTCAGAGCAGGAGGAAGAGGAGGAGATGAAGAGACCAGGAGGGTCAGAGCAGGAGGAAGAGGAGGAGATGAAGAGAGCAGGAGGGTCAGAGCAGGAGGAAGAGGAGGAGATGAAGACATTAGTGAAGAAGAAGACATGTATGTGAGGAATACAGATGAAGTGTCAGAAAGAGGGCCAGAGGCAGGGATCAGGAGGCAGAGGAGACTCCAGCTGGACCACATGGTATGTTCTTCTTCTCCTCACATCTTCCATCACAGCAGCTCAATCTAGCAGCTCTTAGTATTGACACATATTGAAATGTGTTGCTGCACAGGTCACCTCTAGCTCTCTGAAGAGATGGATGATGTCATGTGTGTACTTCATTATAACTAAGTACTTTGACTGTACTCACAGTACACAGAGTTCTAGGGTATCATGAGTACTTTCTGCTGTTTTATACTATATGTTAGTTTGTTAGTCTGAACACCTTGTTTCTCTTGTGCATTAAGAACACTTGTGTTAGGCCATGATTTAACAATAAATAGGTTTTATATACAGAATGAAATACCACGTACTGTCGGCCCTCCCATGCCACCCTGACCTCTTGCCCCCCCTTTGCCTCCCCATGTAAAATGTTCTAGAACCCCCACTGTGCAGGTGTGAGGTGAGACAGGTAACACACTGCTGCTGCTCTGGCAGTGATAACTGGGAGCCTCTTATTAGGAATAGAACAGCGAACATGTCTGCAAACACAAACTCTGTCAGAAGTGTGCAGCTGTTAAAGCCACTGACAGCCGATCCAGCAGCGATCAGGAATCACAAACGGAAGTCCTTTAACTTCACACTCAGAGGAAAGGACGTCTCATTGCTCTGAAAACACATTTCCTTACTCCCTCCCTCTTCGTGTGGAGGAAAGGACGCAAGTGAGGGAAGCATGGACTCAAGTTCAGAGACTTAGGATGGACCTCATATCGTGTTCTTCCAAGCTAGAGTAGAAGTGATATTAACATTGTTTTCCGCTTCGTTCTGATGCCTTAGTTTTACCGGGAAGTGGGCAGGGCAGTCATTTAGCTCGAAAGGGATGCACTCATGTGATTGGCTTAAATGATGCAGACATCTGATTGGCTACAGAAACTCCCATCTTGAATACATTCATTTGTGAATCTAGCGGCGTCAGGGTGTTTCAGAAATCCACTCACAAAAGCATTTTTTATAGAAATGTAACAACATCAAATCTGTTATTGATGCACAACATTGAACACTTTTAAAGTCACTTACGCATCACTGCACCCTGTATACCAAGGAGGTTTGCCATCACTTACTGTACGGAGGCTCAGTCACTGGTACACGTTTATTTATAAAGCCATGTTGGGTAAACTCCTGTATTGTATCTGCTCTCTGATCTCTCGGCGAATTGAAAGTACTTATTGCCTGAGATCACATGCTGTGGTTTTATTAAATGTGCCAAGTGCTAGGACTGTCTTAGGGAAGAAAGCTTTTAGATGTGCAGCTGCACTAACTTGGAACAGTCTGCAAAAAGAATGGAAAATTACCAATCTGGTACCACTACATGTTTTTAAAGCTCGGTTGGATGCTACACAATCAGATGCTGTTGGTACCTGTACATGTGGATAGATATGTCAATTGTAATCCCTGTCATTTTTGCTGTATGATGTCCTTTTGTTGTTCTGTTGTTCATCATCAACTCATGTTGGAACTGAGTCCAGTTTGAATCTCTGAAATATTGTTTCATCTCTTTTAGAGATACACTGTACCCTGTATACCAAGGAGGTTTGCCATCACTTACTGTACGGAGGCTCAGTCTCTGGTACACGTTTATTTATAAAGCCATGTTGGGTAAACTCCCGTATTGTATCTGCTCTCTGATAACACAGAGAGTTGCAAGCAGCTATTGTCTGAGATGGCAGGATGTAGTCTTGTTAGATGTGCCAAGAGCAAGGACTGTCTTAGGTAAGACAGCTTTTATG
Source organism: Trematomus bernacchii (assembly GCF_902827165.1). Taxonomy (NCBI): domain Eukaryota; kingdom Metazoa; phylum Chordata; class Actinopteri; order Perciformes; family Nototheniidae; genus Trematomus; species Trematomus bernacchii. The sequence goes on along the minus strand of NW_022987640.1, from coordinate 958,996 downwards.
TGCGCAGCTCCACTTGCTTGGAACAATCTTCAGCAAGAATTGAAACTGAGCAATTTCATTGCTCTGCATGTTTTTAAAGCTAGGCTAAGTGAAATGCTTTTTGATACCATGGGTACTTGTAAATGTCGATAACTATGTAAATGTAGCCTGTAAATATAATGTATGATGTCCTTTATTGTTTTATGTTTGTTTTATGTTTCATGTGGAACCTATTTGCTGCAGGTCTCCCTTGAAAAAGAGATCTATGATCTCAAGGGACCAATCTTGTTAAATAAAGGTTTGAAATGAAATGAAAACAATGATGGTGTGTCTTTGACCTCTGTTTGACCTTCTGTCCTCTGCAGACTCTGTCAGGCTGCTGGGGGGGACTGGTCTGTGCTCAGGCAGACTGGAGGTGAACTCTGACCAGTCTAACCAGTCTAACCCGTCCTGGTCCTCAGTGTGTGAGGCTGACTTTGACCAGCAGGATGCTCAGGTGGTCTGCCGGCAGCTGGGCTGTGGGGCTCCTTCAGTCCTCCAGGGGGCGCTCTATGGAGAAGGGGAGGCTCCAATGTGGACCAAAGAGTTCCAGTGTGGAGGCCATGAGTCTGCTCTCCTGGACTGTAGCTCAGCCTCAGAGAGAAACACCTGCTCACCTGGCACAGCTGTTAGCCTCACCTGCTCAGGTAGAGAGGAGCTGTGATTGGTTCATTCTGTTCTCATCAAACTCACTTTATTCTCTCTCTGATCTCTCTCTTGTTTCTCTTCAGAGCCTGGTGGTGTTAAGCTGGAGGGAGGAGAGAGTCGCTGTGCAGGAGCTCTGGAGGTGGAACATCTGGGAGAATGGAGACCAGTGGGGGACCCTTACTCTCTCTGGACCCTGAAGGCAGCAGGAGTCGCCTGCAGAGAGCTCGACTGTGGCTCTGCTGTTTCTGTGAGAGAGAGAGAGGAGTCCTCAGAGAGACCTGTGTGGAGGATCAGACCTGACTGTGTTGAGTCTGGATCTCCTCTGAGGGAGTGTGCAGCAGCATCATATTCCTCTTCCTCCTTCCTGACTCTCACCTGCTCAGGTAAGCCCATCAGGGACATTGTTTATGACATCATGTCCTCTGTCTCTTTGTTAGTCTCTCTCTCTCTCTGGGGCAGGCAAACATGTGGATCTCCAGAAGCAGGAACAACAAAGTAAACAGTACAGCAGCTCAGCAACTCACTAACATGTGTTTCTCTTGGTGAAAGCAAGAGGGAGTTAGATTTTAGATTTCACTCTCTGATGAGAAACATGGAGGAGTTTTTAAACTGTTAGTGTTTCACTCCATCTGTGAGCTCTGTGGTGGAGGGAGGCATTGCTTTGAACTCTGTTTCTATGAGAAGAGATGTGTTTATCAAATCAAATCTTCTCAATGTCTAGCTATTAACTAAGATCATTGTTGTTGTTAATAAAGGAGTCTTTAAAAAATCAAATCTCCCCTCTCTCTCTCTCTCTCTCTCTCTCTCTCTCTCTCTCTCTCTCTCTCTCTCTCTCTCTCTCTCTCTCTCTCTCTCTCTCTCTCTCTCTCTCTCTCTCTACAGATAAGCTGTTTCAGCCCAACATCTCTGTGTCCTCCTCCATCTACGGGGTCTCCGGGGCCCAGCAGCAGGGGTTCCAGGTGTTCAGAGGCTTCACCTTCACCATCAGTTGCTCCATCCAGCCTCAGTACCCAGGAGGCTCCTTCCTGCTCAGCTCCTCCACTCACAACTACACCCAGCCAGCTGTCAATCACTCTGCCCACTTCCTGTTCCCGGCTGCAGAGCCCGCCCACCAGGGAAGCTACAGCTGTGTTTATGTCTCTGCTTTTTCTCAGGACTTCTCCTCTGAGAGCCGTGTGCTCTCCGTCACCGTCACAGGTGAGCTGTTAGAGTTTACTGTAGGACAGAGCGTGATGCTCCCCAGGAGAACGCTGGTGAGGACTGAGTGTTTTACTGTGAGCCCTGAAGCAGTCACACCCTTACATCACATTTAGCTTTCCAGAGCAACGTACAATAAGTGCAATGAACCGTGAAGACATGAATCCAGAACAGACATTCTCCAGTCAGCTGTAGTTTACATTGGAGTATTGCCATGAGTACTGACTGTTCAACAGATACAGCTAGCAGCTTCTCCCTACAGTCCTACTGTCTGGTATGAACAGGAAAAAGGGTTGGGGTTGAATGAAGATCTTAAGAAGATGTAGTTTATTGTAATATAACTGTAGAGGAGTCTCCATGCTGAAGTGGGTTCAGGTCTCTGTGTGTTTGCTGACTCTTGATGTGATGCTGTCCATGTGTTTGATCAGATCCAGGACCTTTTATCATCCGAGCTGTCGTCCTGCCGCTGACTCAGCTGCTGGTGCTGCTGGTGACCGTCGGCCTTTACTTCTACTGTAAGGTACGGAAACATGTTGTTGTTGTTCCACTGACTGAATGATAAGGGACTGAAACATGTTGTTGTTCCACCACTGACTGAATGATAAGGGACTGAAACATGTTGTTGTTCCACTGACTGAATGATAAGGGACTGAAACATGTTGTTGTTCCACTGACTGAATGATAAGGGACTGAAACATGTTGTTGTTCCACTGACTGAATGATAAGGGACTGAAACATGTTGTTGTTCCACCACTGACTGAATGAAACAGTGTGTGTTATTGAACAGGAGTGATGCAGGAAGTCTCACTGTGTGCTGTCATGTCTCTCCAGGCCACCAGGGGGCGGAGGCCGAGCCGACAGGAGGACATTGAGCTGGATTACCTGGGTGTTCCTGCTGAAGAGGAAGGAGCTCAGGGAGCAGAGTAGCAGCTCCAAGGAGCTCCTCTCACACACATGGGTTTATCAGCTCTTATAGATTTTAACCAACGTTAGAAAATATAGCTTTCACTCTGAAAGTCACCAGCAATGTGTTAGTGCCTCATGTTTCCTGACTTCCTGTCAGCTCCAAGCCAATTGGTTCCCACTGAAGATGAAGATCTTTAAAAAACATCACAAGTTAGTTTTATTTTTAAAAGTCAATGCAGTCGGTGCAGTTTGAAACCAGACACACCAACCCAGGCCGCTCAGGAACTAAGTTGGCCAATGAATGCCATATATTAATGTTCAAATATCCTCTAAAAAACAGTGTTACAAAACCCAATGTTTGAATCTAATGTAGTGATTCCTGAGATAACAGGAGGAACGCGTTACAGCGCCACCTAGTGTTAGATTTGTAGACCTCGAGCACAACAAGGGTTTTTGTTATTCAATCAACAAATAAGACAAAGTACAGTTTTTAAAATGTTACGTTTTTCACAACAATTCATCTGATCAGCGAGATAGGATATTTGATCCCCTTGTGGGTCACATGGGTCATTTTAGCAGCAGGGCCAGATTTAGCTGAACAATATACAGATAGGAATTGAACAAAAGTAAATAGTCCAAACACTTCTTATTTCATAACAATGCTGATGTTTTTTTTATTGAAAAATGTGATTTCAGTTGAATTTAGCTTGATTTTAGTCTGAAGAGATTGTTTGTATAAAAAAAATAAGCTTTTTCAGAGAAATCCGATTATATTTGTAATTTGCCAAAAAGTATAAGATTGTAACTTTTCTTCAAAGTTCTTATTTCACATGTACTGAGCTCAGTTTGTAATCATTTTCAATCATTCAGTATTTTTCTTACGTTATATCATTTTTGATGGTATTTCTCTGTATTTTGTAGTAATTTAGCTGTTTTTAAGAACTCCACCTATTGGAGAGCATTCCCAAATTCATAAGATATTAAATACTAACATGTTGTAATTAAAAATGTACATAATTTGGTAGAAGTTTCCTTTTTAAAAGGTAATGCGCTTTGTTATGTGATCAAGAAATGTGCTTGTTTTTGTATTATTGAGGATTGTACTTATTTCACAAGATGATCAATAATCTGTAATCATTACTTTTTGGACTTTTATGAAACATTTTTAATTTCTTTTGAATTTTCAGATTATTTTTGTGATTTAGGATTTTCCCAAATTCAGGAGACTAATTATTTCGTACTTAAAATGTTAACATTGTCCGTAAACAAGTGTTGTGATTTTGGAACCGAGAAATGTTTTTGCTTCATAAGAATTTTGATTGATTTTGTTGTTTTTTTGCATTTCTGAAGAATTTAGCTTTCGCCAATTAAGGTTTTTTGATGTGGCTTTTTTTAACAAATGTTGTCATCGCTGTCATTTGCTATGTACCAAAAAAATAATAAAACTTCTTTAATAATCCATGAAACTCTGAGAGTGAGCTGATTTCAAAAGTGTTTCTCCTGGTTTGCTTTGTTTCTGTGTGAGAATTAAACCTCAAGGCTTTAGTTCTAACAGGTTAGTATTGAAATAGCTGATTGATTGATAGCGTACATGGGGGGATGGGCACATAAGAGCGGGAACACATCTAGAGTGTGTGTGTGTGTGTGTGTGTGTGTGTGTGTGTGTGTGTGTGTGTGTGTGTGTGTGTGTGTGTGTGTGTGTGTGTGTGTGTGTGTGTGTGTGTGTGTGTGTGTGTTTTATCTGATCCGGATGGTTACTAATTCCTTTTCTTTATGGCGGGAACACCGTGGGTGTTTCAAAGTTGACTAAATCATCCAAAATTCAATGAAAGTGGTGATCAGCAATTTCATATGTTCAAATGTCTACTGTGAAGGATATCATAAAGCCTTAATGCAATTGAATGTAAAACAAAAAAGTTCTGATTGATGAAAGTAGTAAATCGGTCAGATTTGACCCGAAGACAACAGGAGGGTTAAGTTGTTTTAACTTTATACTCAGAGTTGAAACAAATACCAATCTGACATTATTAGAGCAAGGAAACCTTATTGACCTCCTAGTCAAATAAACTCACATTTCAGTCTTATTATAACTCACACTTTCAAGTTCTACATTTATATAACTCATCATTTCAAGTTAAGAAGATTGTAATAATACATTTGTTTCAACTTACATCTATTAGTTATATTGACTTCTGATTGCAAGTTTATTATTACATAATAATTATTGCAGCAAATGTGTTCAGATATATAACATGTATTTAAAAAAACATGTTATAAATCAACTTGAACACGGCATGTACTCGCTACAGGGTGCACTGAGGGTTTGTGACTGCAGACCGTTTACATGCAGAGAAAGCTACATCACACGGGGACGGGTAGGAACAGAAAAGCATGACATGGGACCTTTAAATAAAAGTGTTGGTTCATTAGGAAAGTTATTATCTCCCAAAGTATATACATTTAGACAATCAAACATTCAGTTCAGGAAAGCATAAGGGTTTACCACCTCTTTGCCCTCTTTTCTTTGTGTGGCCTGCTGACCTGACCTGACCTGACCTGCGCTGTACAAACTACAGATCCATCTCTAGGCTCAGCAGCCCTGTCCCCCCATAAGGCTGAACCTGAACCAGCTTTTCTCCCAACTGTTGCATTGTGTTGAATGCAGGGCCGGTACTGAAGTGGGCCGGACGGACGATGTGGGCCGGTCGGATAAGTCACTAGCACCCCCCCCCCCCCCCCCCTCGTTGACAATGACCTCGCGGTATGTACTTGCGGCACCAAGGTGGGCCGCTCGGATAACTCACTAGCACCCCCCCCCCCCCCCGTAGATAATTTACCGAGGTGGGCCGGCGGTACCGAAGTGGGCCGGTCGAGAGTCCCGGGCTGATTTGTAGTCCCAGTCCGCCCCTGGTTGAATGACATGCCACTTAACATATCTGAAGGGAGACAGGAATACAACATATATATATATCAAAACAAATATCTTTGGGGCCCAATGTGATATATTTTCACAGGGCCCAAAATCCCTGGCGGCACCGCTGCTTAGGATCACACTTTATCAATCCTTTTGATCGTTCAATCCGCACTTTAATCCAAGCATTGCGTCGTAACAAACATTTCTCTCTGCTCCATTCCGTTTCCTTTTATCTTGGCAGGCATCCAACGTATATCCATATCCCGATCAGCTTTAATATCTTCCATCTCATCCATTGTATTAGTCCATTTACTCACGTCCACAACCACACACTTTGGATTCCTAAAGCTTTTAGTCTACTAACCCATCATCCAAGGGTGGTTTTCACTATAAGTAAAAAAGAATCTTTGGACGGACACTATCATTTACAGTTTTTGTGAAATCTGAATTTTCTTTAAAATAAAAAACATCTATATTGATTCTGACTTTTCTACATCCAACTCACAGGTTTATCATTACTTTGAGAAAAAAGATTATTAATTTAACCCTTTTAGAAGGGAAGATATGGTCATTTGTTCTGGGAATGTCATTTTCGAGCCTGAGACCTGAAAAACAGGCTCAGGGCTTAACAGCTGTTCATGTTACAATGTGTTTTTGAGTTTATATGAAGTTACTACTGCAAAAATGTCTGTGTTAATAATGCTTCCAGGTGACAAATGTGTGAGAGTTTTGGGCGAATATTAATTAACACTCGCTCAGAAGTAAAACAAAACATAGTCTCATCTGTTAACCAGAATCCTTGTTAAATCTGTGAAGTTTTATATATATTTTACTTATTACTCTTTATGTTTTATCATATGGATTTAGACCGTTACAAGGCCTTTTCTCACTGATATTATATATTGTTACTATGCTCTGCCTTTAATACATTATAATGTGTACTTTTATATGAAATAAATGATGGCTCTACGCTGTGTGTAAATATGTTAATATCGTCTGACTAAACAAGCGTATCAACAACACAGATAAATATTACAATTTATTTAAACCAGTGATTTACTGTCTCAATACTGTTGAGTACTGTTTGAGTAAATGTATGGATTTAATTTAATTTTAAATAAAAGTATAAACATGTTTTATTATGTATTATAATTATAAAAGTAAAACATAAATACAAAAATTATTTAATTTTTTTTTCACATACTCAAAATAAATAAAGCTTTAAAAATACATAGCCTACAAATAAATCGAGCTTAAAGCACAATAGTATATACATGATACTGGCCTACATATAGTCAATATACAAAGCATTTTTGGTAAATATCAAAATGCTGTCCTTGAACGCATCCTCTGTGCTTATGCTCTGTACATGAACACAGTACATCTCCATACTAAGTGTTTCGAATAAGTATTTTGGTCCTTTACTTAAGTAAAAGTACAAATACCATGGTCTTAAAATACTGCGTTACAATTAAAAGTCCTGATTTCAAGACTTTGCTTAATTAAAAGTACAAAAGTATAAGAATCAAATCAACTTAAAGCATAAAATGTAAAAACACTTATTATGCGGAATGTAGTGGAGTAAAAAGTATAAAGTAGCATGAAATGGAAATACTTAAGTAAAGTACAAATATGGCAAAAAAGTACTAAAGTACAATACTTGAGTAAATACACTTGGTTACTTTGGTTACCACTGTCCATACTTGAATGTACCCATGAACGCACCTCTCTGTAATTGCAGTCTCTGACCGACAGGTGGCGACATTTCCTCACAGCTCTGCTTCAGGTTGTGACACAATGAATTTTGGGAGGATTAACCAGCTGAGTTTTCAGAGCAAAACTAAAAGCACAAGTGCGAAGTGGGTCCGAAAGAGAGACATATATAAAGCTAAGGGAAAACAAAGGTGGAAATTAAGTTAAATGTTGTCTTTTTGGGGCTAAAAATAGAAGCAGGTAGTTGTTTTTAAAATCAGGATCTCGTTCCCCTTCACCTTCTTGCAAAAAAAAAATCCTCTCTCTTCTCTACGACGTTGGACTACGTATGTCTTGCAATGTCAGTTTTTATGCTTTTTTAGATATATTTCTCACAGCTGTCAAGGTGTTTTTCAACATTACCTCAGCTCTGCCTGTAAACTCGCATTTTGACATATTATTGTACGTTTTTTCTTCATGCATTTGCAGTGTAAACCCCTCCTCTCTTCCTGCTGACTGAGAGAGAGAAGGAGGCAGCAGAGATTCAGTCTGACAGCAAACACAGAGGGGGACACATCTCCAGAGAATAGACGGGCACAAAGAAGGGATTAAATACCAGGAATAAGGATAACAATCGTTTTTTTGTGGACTGCATCAACAGGAGTAAGGAGAGAGGATTTTCTCTTTGTGTTTGTGAGTAAATGCTGCAACTGAAACAGTTTTGACTCACTTTAAAGTGGATTCTACCTCTGGATAACACTATGGAAGGTAAACAGTCAGATCCAGCTTCATGTTTTGATTGAATAGTCTATGTTAGAGGTATAATATTAACACAGTGGCGTTAAGTAACTAAGTACATTTACTCAAATACCTTTTTGAGGGACTTTACATGTTCTGCTACTTCATACTTCTACTCCACTACAGTTCAGAGGTAAATGGTGTACTTCTACTCCACTACATGTATTTAGTTACTTCACAGATGTGGATGAATGATGTGAAATATAATCAAGTGTTAAATCAGACTTTAGTTCCACCTGGAGTAAATTCACAAGCTACCCTGCAGTAATCAATCCTTAGTACCAAATATCAGCCCGATGTTTGCCTGCCAGCTCTGTGAAACAAAGTCTTTGTTATGTCCAGAGGTGGGAAGTAACTAAGTACATTTACTTAAGTAGTGTACTTAAGTGCAATTTAGAGGTACTTGTACTTTACCTGAGTATTTCCATTTTGAGCTACTTCATACTTCTTCTCATCTACATTTAGATAGATACTTTATTCATCCCAAACTTGGAGATTTGTTTGTCACAGCGGCAGATTTGTCCAGCATTACACAAGTTAACAATATTTGAAAGATAGAATAAGAATAAAACATTAACATTAGCAGCAAGTATATACAAATTCACAGTAGAAAGTACATGTATCACTAGGGTAACAATTAAAATAAAGGGAAATACTGTTATTTTACTCCACCTGTTTATTTCACAGCTTCAGCTACTTTTAACAAAATGCATCTCTCAAATTTAAACTAGTGGACTAACTCTTAAAGTCACAAAAGAGTCAGATTATTTAATAATTTTACAAAAAGTCAATCAGAACGTGGTTTGTCTACAGCAGTAAAATGCTACGTGATGCCACAAATGTATCTAGAAATGTCACATGTATAATAATTATGATTATATACACACATAAAGACAACATTTTGTTGATAATACTTTTGTACTTTTACTTAACCCTCCTGTCGTGTTCAGGTCAAATCTGACCGTTTTACTACTTTCATCAATAATATATATTGTGTTTTACATGTTATTGCCTCAGGGCTTTATGATATCCTCCACAGTAGGCATTAGAACATATCATGTAATTGCTGATCACCACTTTCATTGCATTTTGGGTGGTTTAGTCAACTTTGTAACTCCTATGGTGACCGCCATAGGAAGTGAATGGGTTTATGTTCATCCACCAGATAGTACACACCCACAAATCAACAAGCATGACATTTTCAGTGTCTATTATTGGATTTTCTCTGCAGTTATTCATGTAAACCAGTAGCCTGAGACATTGTTTACAGCTTAAAAGGGAGTTAAATAACATTTGGTGATGATTAATGACTTTTGTGTTAATGTAAGAGCAGTTAAAATTGGACTAGGAATACCAAAGTAAGGCGAGAGAAACAAACACAGCAGGAGTACGATTTTGAATGCAGGACTTTTACTTGTAATGAAGTACTTTGACAGTAATTTATTGGTGCTTTTTACCCAAGTAAAGCATCTGAACACTTCTTCCACCTCTGCACACAGATGAAGTAAGCAGTAAAGCACATCTGGAGGTGGATGCAGCGTCTCCGAGCAAACAGAAAGATGTTGGTCCAGAGGTTCCTGAGTATCCTCCAAGCACAGGCTCCGTGGCAGCTCGAAGGTCCTACTCTCCAGGGAGCTTCGACGACGTGGGAGGTGAGTGTGGATCTTTTATCATTAAAGGTCCCCTATTATACTGTTTTTCATCAATTTATTATAGAAGTCCCGAGTAAATCGCCAGAAGCGCCGACATCTCCTCATCACTCCACCGCTCCCACGTTTTGTTTTGTGTTGCCATAAGTTAGTCTCTCTCCGTTGGTGCGCTGGGCTAATGCTAATGCTAATAATGCTAATGCGAGCAAATAAAATGGCTGCTTCACAAAACTTTTAGGAGTTTTACGGGGTGTGGTTTGCAATTCGCCCAGCCAATCAGAAATTGGAACCTTTTCCTCCCCAGGAAAGTACCTGCTCTCTAGCAGGGACTGAAAAGGGATGAAAAGGTTCCAGAAAAAAAGTTCTAGTTCCAGATCTTTTTGGTGTGAACGCAAAATCCCAGGAACTATAGGAACTATATCTGGGAAAAGTACTCCGGTGTGAAAGCGCCTAATGGTGCTCTAGGAGGAGATTCAGGTGATAAGGTGGGGGGGGGTTACCTTGGTTGCTGATTGGCTAATGGTTACACAAGACAAAACATCGTTATGACATCATAAAGTGGCCAAAATCTGATCAGCTCATTTTCAGACAGGTTTTTATATAACTGGATCAGGACAAAAAGAGAGAGAATCTTTGTTCCTGAAACTTTCAGAATCTCTTTACACAGAGGGGACACATGTTGATGTAGAAGAGACATGAAGAAGAGGGGACACATGTTGATGTAGAAGAGACATGAAGAAGAGGGGACACATGTTGATGTAGAAGAGACATGAAGAAGAGGGGGACACATGTTGATGTAGAAGAGACATGAAGAAGAGGGGACACATGTTGATGTAGAAGAGACATGAAGAAGAGGGGACACATGTTGATGTAGAAGAGACATGGAGAAGAGGGGACACATGTTGATGTAGAAGAGACATGTAGAAGAGGGGACACATGTTGATGTAGAAGAGACATGAAGAAGAGGGGACACATGTTGATGTAGAAGAGACATGAAGAAGAGGGGACACATGTTGATGTAGAAGAGACATGAAGAAGAGGGGACACATGTTGATGTAGAAGAGACATGAAGAAGAGGGGACACATGTTGATGTAGAAGAGACGTGAAGAAGAGGGGACACATGTTGATGTAGAAGAGACATGAAGAAGAGGGGACACATGTTGATGTAGAAGAGACATGAAGAAGAGGGGACACATGCTGATGTAGAAGAGACATGAAGAAGAGGGGACACATGTTGATGTAGAAGAGACATGAAGAAGAGGGGACACATGTTGATGTAGAAGAGACGTGGAGAAGAGGGGACACATGTTGATGTAGAAGAGACATGAAGAAGAGGGGACACATGTTGATGTAGAAGAGACATGAAGAAGTGGGTTTTGCATAATAGGTGACCTTTAAAATAACTGCCATGTGTGGAATAAACAAATCTATATAAACATTGTGATGAATCTTGATTTCCCCCCCCCCCCCCGTTAGGCGGAGGCTACACGCCGGACTGCAGCTCTAACGAGAACCTGACCTCCAGCGAGGAGGACTTCTCGTCGGGTCCGTCCAGCCTCGTATCCCCAAGCCCCTCCACCTTCCCCCTGTACCGGGAGAAGAGCCGCTCCCCCTCCCTCGGCAGCAGCAGCCCCCCCACCCCGCTGGCTCAGAAGCGCCTGAAGCAGCAGGGGGTCGTCTGCGAGGCCGCCGTCATCGGGGTCCGCAAGACGGGAAAGATCTGGAGCGGAGACGGAGAATCCAACACCTCCAGCAGGAACTCCCAGGACCACAGTGGGCAGGATCTGGGTAAGAGACACCACACAGAGCATTACTGAGGACTTTTATTTGGAAGGATTATTATATTAACAGAACAGTATTATATTGGTGCGGGGAAATCATTGTATCGCGAGATTTGGAGTTATATATTGCTATTATTCTGATATTTGGATTTGAGGCCCATTATTTTCATGGATTTTGGATATCCTAAGTGTTGATTTACTTTGTTTAAAGGCTGCGTTAAAGTACAGTGATGTAGTAGTGGCAATATTTTATTGATACGCAGATTTATTTAACATTTGATGGGTATCAACTGTACACTGGACCAAAACAACATCATATCCGGTTCACATATAGCGTTATAAAGCACCAACATCTAAAAAAGTGCATGGTAAAAATGGATAAAAAGTAAATTTAGGACATCTTCTGGAAGCATGCTCAAAGGGAATACAGTCACAGTTGACAGGAGGATGTTTACATTAATTACAATTACATTTCATTTTTCTATGGGTTTGAAAATGTTGGAGACATTTGGGGAAATGGAAATGCACAACTGAACCAAATATATAACCTAGTTCTGCAGTTTCTATACATTTTATTGTCGGTAATGTTACATATAACACCTTCATTTAATCCGATGTTTTTATATTGTCTCACATCCTTTATCCCTATTAGAAGGTCAGAGATATTAACCCCTTCCTCGTTTAGCATGATTAGCATGTGTAAAAGCTCCCATGGTTAGTTGGGAGTGACAACATGGACTTTCACTGCTTCCTCACAGGAACCCAGTGGCTCTGCACTTCTTTCAGGAGTGTTTTCTTTATCCTTTTCTCTTTCCCACCCCCTTCTGCTCTTCACTGCCGAGTGCTCACAGAGAACAGCTCACAGAGAACAGCTCACAGAGACATGACTGCCCTCCGGCCTCCAGCTCTGTCCACCCTGAGTGTTTTTGTGTCAGCGCACATCACTGTTGTTGTCCTCGGTGGCGAGTAATTAACTTAAAGGGGTTTGTGTAGCGTGATAAATGTAGGGAGGTTCTTTGTTACGGGAGGAAAAAGAGGATGGCGATGGAGATGGAGATGGAGGGGCTTAAAAGTGTGTCATGCGGCTTCCAATCACAGTGGGTTTCCTGTTGTGATGTGTGCACACAATGGGAGAATCAGTCATTGAGCAGGAGTATTGACATGTTAACAATATAACAATGTTAAGTGGGATAAGGAGGAGAGTGGCAAAGGGGGCATTTTGTCAAAGTGAGCGAGGACACGGGGAAGTTGTCGAGGCCAAACAGGGATTGGCACACAGAGCGTATTAGGATTGCCTCTACTGCCGCCCGAAAAAGAAAAAAAAAGGAGAGTTATCCAGTGTGAGTGAGATTAAGCAGATGAGCAGAATGGTGTGTTGTTATATAAGGTGATCCAGCCCAAAGCTCTCTGGCACAAAGCATGTGACGGACAGGCAGAGACACGGTGATGTAATCTGCATCAAGGGAAGCTAAATGTTCAAATCTATTCTCAGATGTATGGAAAGTTTATTCTCCTACTGAAAAAAACACTGATGACAAAGACTAACTTCTTTGTGAGGAGAACATTTAGTTAAAGAGGACATATTATGCTAATTTCCAGCTTAATATCAGTATGTAGTGTCTCTACTTTAAAGAGTCCTCTCCTGCTGATGTTCAGGTGGATATCAGTATGTAGTGTCTCTACTTTAAAGAGTCCTCTCCTGCTGATGTTCAGGTGTATATCAGTATGTAGTGTCTCTACTTTAAAGAGTCCTCTCCTGCTGATGTTCAGGTGTATATCAGTATGTAGTGTCTCTACTTTAAAGAGTCCTCTCCTGCTGATGTTCAGGTGTATATCAGTATGTAGTGTCTCTACTTTAAAGAGTCCTCTCCTGCTGATGTTCAGGTGTATATCAGTATGTAGTGTCTCTACTTTAAAGAGTCCTCTCCTGCTGATGTTCAGGTGTATATCAGTATGTAGTGTCTCTACTTTAAAGAGTCCTCTCCTGCTGATGTTCAGGTGTATATCAGTATGTAGCGTCTCTACTTTAAAGAGTCCTCTCCTGCTGATGTTCAGGTGTATATCAGTATGTAGTGTCTCTACTTTAAAGAGTCCTCTCCTGCTGATGTTCAGGTGTATATCAGTATGTAGTGTCTCTACTTTTGTATTAAATGACCCTGTCCTGTTTAAATGTGCAGTTTGTTTCCAGAGGAGACTTGTTGCTGACAGAATAGCGCAGCTGCCTCGTGTGCACGCTGCTTTGTGGATTAGCAGAGTCTGGATTTATTCTCTCATGTTGTAACAACATCCCTGTGCACGTTGCTGGATTAGACCTCAGGCAGCGAGCCCGTTTGTGGTTTGAAGTTTTTCGCAATAAAATGCTCTTTGTTGTGGTGGTTCACTTTAAAGGAGCAGTTGGAAAGTTTTTTGGTGTAGTTGTGTTTATTATAAAACATTGCGGCAGTAAATGAGCCTAATAAAGCTAACGTGTTGTAAAGGCGCTTTGTGCTCCTGTTGGCTGAGCGTTGTGTAACTATAAGACAAAGCTTCTTAACCTATACAATGCAGTCAGCTCTTTTCCCTAAATGAGGCTTTCTGGACTGTGAATATCCCACTGGAAAAAAACGCCACTAACATCTGGATTTTGTTTTCAGTGTGAAAGGTTAAAACCTGCATTTGGGGAGTGTGTGGGAGAGAAACTTCCTCTGGAGGGAACACAGGGATTTTAGCCTTTGCAGACCATTTACATGCACTAAAACCTATAGAACACACTACAGGAAAGGGAACACCCGAATGCAAAATAGGGCCTCTTTAGGTAAGTATATAATCAATTAAACCAACAGGGATTTGACCCTTTTTTAACGTACATAATAAGTATTCTCGCCTGAAAACCACCAGACTCCATTGACAGAAACAGACATTTTACCTTCCTGATTATCAAACACATTCAAACTTGACAGAAACAAAATAACATTTCTAAAAACAATCTTTGTTTGTCTTTCCGCTGTTCTAATACCCGCCGTTTGTTCTGTTATCTATGGTAACATGACACCATGGTGGACAAACTAAATGGGCATGATGCTATGAGATTTATTTACAATAAAATCAACAGGAATTTGAGAGATTACCAGAATTTATTAACATACAAAACATGCATTTATTGTTTTCTCAAAGCCACCAGACTCTGTTGAGAGGAACAGTAATGTTACCTCACTGATTATCATAAGACGCGCTTATAAAACGTAATAAATAACAGATATAAAATAAGTATTTACCGCCGTAATGTTTTCAATCTTGGGCAGAAAGGCAGAAAGGCTTACTTGTCTACAATGGGAAATGACTTTTGAACCACATTGCTAGCAGCATATACACCCTTATTTTGTTGTTAAAGGGTATAATATTGTGTGTTTATGTTGATGTTCTGCGCCCTGTCCAACAGCATGAGAGTTGACGTGTGTTTCATTGTCTGTCAGTCTGGAAAAAAAGTCCGCCATAGCATCAAAAACACTTACTTACTGACACAAACAAACCCTTACATGTCAGCTGCATCGCTGCGTGAAATCTTAAGTGTAAAGGCTCAAATCGACGCGTCCCAGGAGACCTTTTTCTATGAATAGGAGACGGAGTGTTGTTGGTCCTGGTTTCTGCTTTCTGGTTATCTAGGCCAATCGTCAGGCTAGCTGTGAATAGAGCCGCTGATTAGCTGTGGGCCTTTAAGGAGGCCAAGTCTCTGATGGCTCTATTTTGCCATAATTAATTATCATCATGACACTGACATGCCCGTGGCCACAGTTTCTGCAGGGGGGGGGGGGGGGGGGGGGGTCTCATGGTTAATGTATAACAGGTCGGACAGAAGGAAGCACTTTACATTCGGTCATAACATGGGAAGAGTAGAGCCAAATCAACTATTACAAAAATCGCCAATTCTCTTGATAAACGAGTAATCGGTTGCATATTTCTTCACAATGATCTGTTTCCAGCTTCTAAAAGGTAAATATGTTCAGCTTTTTGTTTATTTGAACTCCTTTTAACAGAGTTGTGGACAGTAAAACACATGTGAGGGCGTCATTTTGGGATTTAGGACACACTGATGGACAGTTTCGGCCATTTCATAAACCAGTTTAGTGCTTCATTAAGAAAATAGGCAACAACTTCATATAAAATAAGAATATTTGGTACTTGCAGCTCTAAAAATGGGGTAAGAGTTTGATAATAAAGAGGTATTAATAAAGTAATGCCATGTATTTTTCTAAGTTATACCTTGTTTTTAAACAAAATATACATGTGTTAATATGTATTAGAGTGAAATGGATATAATGGGAATACCGTGAACATAGTTTAACGTGACAGAGGAATAAATACACACATACACCGTCGGCTTTGCTTCAACCGGAAGTGACACGTTTTATTGCACATGTCCCTTTTATCACGGGAATACAGGAAGTGATTAGTATAAGAGTATTAAATAAACAAATTCATATCTTACAATTCATAATTCAACAAAGAGGCCAAACACGGGGAATAACTATAATTCAGGGTTACCAAATGCTTAACTCGCTGTTTCTATATCATTTTTCACTACTTCTTCACTCAACACGTTGATGCCTTGTGTATATTGTGTATATTTTACATTTCAAACTTTATAGAAACGCCTCTTATGACTGTGTATCTATATTGGGAAATTCACCATTGTTTACCCTTTTATAACATTAATGAATGTATTTTATACTAACAAGCTACTTGCCGAAATGTTATTAAACTTGGTGAAAGAGCATTGGCCAAAGAATAATGTGTTAAAGTTTTGAGCGGATCGAAAACACAGTGCGGAAACACAAGATATGTTTTCTTCATTATCATTGAGGGAGAGTGTTTGTGCTGCATTCATGTGATCTGGAAATAATCAGAAACAACATAATTCAGAACAACTTGAAAACAGATGTCAACATGTTGTTTAAAACGCTCTGAGGCATGACATACAACACATCTTCTTAATAGTGTCCATATTGTTTCCACATAAGTGAACACTCATCAGCACACCAAAGAAAAAAACAACCTTCTTCTTCTTTCAGCTTTAATATCTTCCATCTGGCTTAAAAGTTCATCTCATCCATTATTAGTCCATTTACTCACTGTTCTTGTTGTCTTTTGTTTACTCGCGGCCCTCCTCATGGCTCAACAGCTGATCGTTGCGCAATCCATACTCTCTGTTTGCGGAGTCTCCTTCTTCCATTCACAAATATCCAAGCAGGGATTCCAGTCAGCGATGCGTCTTTATCATCAGTTATTCCAGCGGTCCGGAGTCTTTGACTATGTCGTGGCCCATTCTTGTAGGATATTTAAAACTGTGCCACATTAACAGGGATCCGCTTCTTGACTCACACGTTAAAAACAGGCCAAATAAAACTCTGTAGGCGCTGATTCCTTTGGCTTCCTCTGGCGGATTTATTGACTTCTTCCATACATTCAAACAAACAAATAAACAAAAATGATCAATGTAACGTGAGGTCAAAGACCAACACACTCTCACTCCATAAACGTCCAGGAGCGACGCTTGGTCAGGGTCCAGAGGCGTGCAGTTGGGACGCTCCTAGGCTCCTTCAGCTTCATAAACGGACGCAAAGAGCTTTCAACTGATTGCAATGTATTCCCAGCTCAGATTAGTTATTATTACATCGAGTATTGATCAGATTAGTTATTATTACATAGAGTATTGATCAGATTAGTTATTATTAAATAGAGTATTGATCAGATTAGTTATTATTAAATAGAGTATTGATCAGATTAGTTATTATTACATAGAGTATTGCTCAGATTAATTATTATTATTACATAGAGTATTGATCAGATTAGTTATTATTATTACATAGAGTATTGATCAGATTAGTTATTATTATTACATAGAGTATTGATCAGATTAGTTATTATTACATAGAGTATTGCTCAGATTAATTATTATTATTACATAGAGTATTGATCAGATTAGTTATTATTACATAGAGTATTGCTCAGATTAATTATTATTATTAAATAGAGTATTGATCAGATTAGTTATTATTAAATAGAGTATTGATCAGATTAGTTATTATTAAATAGAGTATTGATCAGATTAGTTATTATTAAATAGAGTATTGATCAGATTAGTTATTATTAAATAGAGTATTGCTCAGATTAATTATTATTATTAAATAGAGTATTGATCAGATTAGTTATTATTACATAGAGTATTGATCAGATTAGTTATTATTATTACATAGAGTATTGATCAGATTAGTTATTATTAAATAGAGTATTGATCAGATTAGTTATTATTACATAGAGTATTGATCAGATTAGTTATTATTAAATAGAGTATTGCTCAGATTAATTATTATTACATAGAGTATTGATCAGATTAGTTATTATTAAATAGAGTATTGCACAGATTAATTATTATTACATAGAGTATTGCACAAATTAGTTATTATCACATAGAGTATTGATCAGATTAGTTATTATTACATAGAGTATTGATCAGATTAATTATTATCACATAGAGTATTGCACAAATTAGTTATTATCACATAGAGTATTGATCATATTAGTTATTATTATTACATAGAGTATTGCACAGATTAATTATTATCACATAGAGTATTGCACAAATTAGTTATTATCACATAGAGTATTGATCAGATTAGTTATTATTACATAGAGTATTGATCAGATTAATTATTATCACATAGAGTATTGCACAAATTAGTTATTATTATTACATAGAGTATTGCTCAGATTAGTTATTATTACATAGAGTATTGATCAGATTAGTTATTATTACAGAGAGTATTGCTCAGATTAGTTATTATTACATAGAGTATTGCTCAGATTAGTTATTATTACATAGAGTATTGATCAGATTAGTTATTATTATTACATAGAGTATTGCACAGATGAGTTATTATTACATAGAGTATTGCTCATATTAATTATTATTACATAGAGTATTGCTCAGATTAGTTATTATTACATAGAGTATTGCACAAATTAGTTATTATTACATAGAGTATTGCACAAATTAGTTATTATTACATAGAGTATTGCACAAATTAGTTATTATTACATAGAGTATTGATCAGATTAGTTATTATTACATAGAGTATTGCTCAGATTAATTATTATTACATAGAGTATTGCTCAGATGAGTTATTATTACATAGAGTTTTGCTCAGATTAATTATTATTACATAGAGTATTGCTCAGATGAGTTATTATAACATAGAAAATTGCACAAATTAATTATTATTACATAGAGTATTGCTCAGATTAGTTATTATTACTAGAGTATTGCTCAGATTAGTTATTATTACTAGAGTATTGCTCAGATTAGTTATTATTACCAGAGTTGGGTGTAACGCGTTACAAAGTAATGCGTTACTGTAATAATATTACTTTTGTCGGTAACGGAGTAGTGTAACGCGTTACTTTTATAATTCAGTAATCACACTACAGTTACTAACATTGCCCCGACACGCGTTACTTCGTTACTTTTATAAAATCAGTCATAATCACACTGACAGACAAGAGGGGTTTCCGCCGCAGGTTTATATGTACGTAATCTGCGTGACTTGCGCGTCCACATCTCCACGTGCAGTGCTGCATAAACATGGCAGAGTCAGCGATAACTTTCGAGGGGTGGAGGTATGCCCATTATTTTGAGTTCGTCCGAAGAATAGACAGGAATGTGATGGTGAGGTGCAAACTGTGTCCAGGCCAGAAGCTGCTATCCACTGCTGCAAACACCACGTCAAACCTCAACAAACACCTGCAAAGAACACATGCTAAGGTGAAGCTAATAGCTAAGGACCCCCGAACCCAGAGTGAGGATGTTGTGAGTGCGCCGCCGCCGACTCTGAAGCGGCACAAATTAGAATTTGGAGGACCGGTAACCAAAGCAGAGATGGACAGGCATGTAGCATCCTTCATAGTAGAGGTAATGTTGCCCATTTGCACAGTGGAATCACCATCGCATCGTTCAGAGATATACTGCGCAAAATACAGATAGCAGGAGACAGAGGACAGCCATAGTCAGAGCTATCTGGATCAGTCTTATGCGACAATGGAAACTGAACTAAAGAGAACATTTGAAACTTTAGCAGTCTGCGTGATCTGCCTGTAGGGAGGGGCTGGCCGGCCCTGCGAGTAAAGTAACGAGTAAAGTAACGAGTAACTTTATGTAGAGAGTAACGAAGTAGTGTAATATATTACTTTTTTTTTAAAGTAATATGTAATATGTAATATATTACTTTTTTGTAGTAACGACCCCATCTCTGATTATTACTAGAGTATTGCTCAGATTAATTATTATTACATAGAGTATTGCTCAGATTAGTTATTATTACATAGAGTATTGATCAGATTAGTTATTATTACATAGAGTATTGATCATATTAGTTATTATTACATAGAGTATTGCTCATATTAATTATTATTACATAGAGTATTGCACAGATGAGTTATTATTACATAGAGTATTGATCATATTAGTTATTATTACATAGAGTATTGCTCAGATTAATTTTTATTACTAGAGTATTGCTCAGATGAGTTATTATTACATAGAGTATTGCACAGATTAGTTATTATTACATAGAGTATTGCTCAGATTAGTTAATATTACATAGAGTATTGCTCAGATTAGTTATTACTACATAGAGTATTGCACAAATTAGTTATTATTATTACATAGAGTATTGATCAGATTAGTTATTATTACATAGAGTATTGCTCATATTAATTATTATTACATAGAGTATTGCACAGATGAGTTATTATTACATAGAGTATTGCACAGATTAATTTTTATTACATAGAGTATTGCACAAATTAGTTATTATTACATAGAGTATTGATCAGATTAGTTATTATTATTACATAGAGTATTGCTCAGATTAATTAATATGATATAGAGTATTGCTCAGATTAGTTATTATTACATAGAGTATTGCTCAGATTAGTTATTATTACATAGAGTGTAGTTCAGATTAGTTATTATTACATAGAGTATTGCTCAGATTAGTTATTATTACATAGAGTATTGCTCAGATTAGTTATTATTAAATAGAGTATTGCTCAGATTAGTTATTATTATTTCATAGAGTATTGATCAGATTAGTTATTATTACATAGAGTATTGCTCATATTAATTATTATTACATAGAGTATTGCACAGATGAGTTATTATTACATAGAGTATTGATCAGATTAGTTATTATTACATAGAGTATTGCTCAGATTAGTTATTATTAAATAGAGTATTGCTCAGATTAGTTATTATTATTTCATAGAGTATTGATCAGATTAGTTATTATTACATAGAGTATTGCTCATATTAATTATTATTACATAGAGTATTGCACAGATGAGTTATTATTACATAGAGTATTGCACAAATTAGTTATTATTACATAGAGTATTGCACAGATTAATTTTTATTACATAGAGTATTGCACAAATTAGTTATTATTACATAGAGTATTGCTCAGATTAATTAATATTATATAGAGTATTGCTCAGATTAGTTAATATTACATAGAGTATTGCTCAGATTAGTTATTATTACATAGAGTATTGCTCAGATTAGTTATTATTACATAGAGTATAGTTCAGATTAGTTATTATTACATAGAGTATTGCTCAGATTAGTTATTATTACATAGAGTATTGATCAGATTAGTTATTATTACATAGAGTATTGATCAGATTAGTTATTATTATTACATAGAGTATAGCTCAGATTAGTTATTATTACATAGAGTATTGCTCAGATTAGTTATTATTACATAGAGTATTGATCAGATTAGTTATTATTACATAGAGTATTGATCAGATTAGTTATTATTATTACATAGAGTATAGCTCAGATTAGTTATTATTACATAGAGTATTGCTCAGATTAGTTATTATTACATAGAGTATTGCTCAGATTAGTTATTATTACATAGAGTATTGATCAGATTAGTTATTATTATTACATAGAGTATTGCTCAGATTAGTTATTATTACAGAGAGTATTGCTCAGATTAGTTATTATTACATAGAGTATTGCTCAGATTAGTTATTATTACATAGAGTATTGCTCAGATTAGTTATTATTACATAGAGTATTGATCAGATTAGTTATTATTATTACATAGAGTATTTCTCAGATTAATTAATATTACATAGTATTGCTCAGATTAGTTATTATTACATAGAGTATTGCTCAGATTAGTTTTTATTACATAGAGTATTGATCAGATTAGTTATTATTATTACATAGAGTATTGATCAGATTAGTTATTATTATTACATAGAGTATTGATCAGATTAATTAATATGATATAGAGTATTGCTCAGATTAGTTATTATTACATAGAGTATTGCTCAGATTAGTTATTATTATTACATAGAGTATTGCTCAGATTAGTTATTATTAAATAGAGTATTGCTCAGATTAGTTATTATTAAATAGAGTATTGCTCAGATTAGTTATTATTATTACATAGAGTATAGCTCAGATTAGTTATTATTACATAGAGTATTGATCAGATTAGTTATTATTATTACATAGAGTATTTCTCAGATTAATTAATATTACATAGTATTGCTCAGATTAGTTATTATTACATAGAGTATTGCTCAGATTAGTTATTATTACATAGAGTATTGATCAGATTAGTTATTATTATTACATAGAGTATTGCTCAGATGAGTTATTATTACATAGAGTATTGATCAGATTAGTTATTATTATTACATAGAGTATTTCTCAGATTAATTAATATTACATAGTATTGCTCAGATTAGTTATTATTACATAGAGTATTGCTCAGATTAGTTATTATTACATAGAGTATTGCTCAGATTAATTATTATTACATAGAGTATTGCTCAGATTAATTATTATTACATAGAGTATTGCTCAGATTAGATATTATTGCATAGAGTATTGCTCAGATTAGTTATTATTAAATAGAGTATTGCTCAGATTCATTATTATTACATAGAGTATAGCTCAGATTAGATATTATTGCATAGAGTATTGATCAGATTAGTTATTATTACATAGAGTATTGCACAGATTAATTATTATTACATAGAGTATTGCTCAGATTAGATATTATTGCATAGAGTATTGCTCAGATTAGTTATTATTACATAGAGTATTGCTCAGATTCATTATTATTACATAGAGTATTGCTCAGATTAGATATTATTGCATAGAGTATTGATCAGATTAGTTATTATTACATAGAGTATTGCTCATATTAATTAATATTATATAGAGTATTGATCAGATTAGTTATTATTACATAGAGTATTGCTCATATTAATTAATATTATATAGAGTATTGATCAGATTAGTTATTATTACATAGAGTATTGCTCATATTAATTAATATTACAGAGTATTGCTCAGATTAGTTATTATTACATAGAGTATTGCTCAGATTAGTTATTATTACATAGAGTATTGATCAGATTAGTTATTATTACATAGAGTATTGCTCAGATTAGTTATTATTACATAGAGTATTGCTCAGATTAGTTATTATTACATAGAGTATTGATCAGATTAGTTATTATTACATAGAGTATTGCTCAGATTAATTAATATTACAGAGTATTGCTCAGATTAGTTATTATTACATAGAGTATTGCTCAGATTAGTTATTATTACATAGAGTATTGCTCAGATTAATTAATATTATATAGAGTATTGATCAGATTAGTTATTATTACATAGAGTATTGCTCATATTAATTAATATTATATAGAGTATTGATCAGATTAGTTATTATTACATAGAGTATTGCTCAGATTAGTTATTATTACATAGAGTATTGCTCAGATTAATTAATATTATATAGAGTATTGATCAGATTAGTTATTATTACATAGAGTATTGCTCAGATTAGTTATTATTACATAGAGTATTGCTCAGATTAGTTATTATTACATAGAGTATTGCTCAGATTAATTAATATTATATAGAGTATTGATCAGATTAGTTATTATTACATAGAGTATTGCTCATATTAATTAATATTACAGAGTATTGCTCAGATTAGTTATTATTACATAGAGTATTGCTCAGATTAGTTATTATTACATAGAGTATTGATCAGATTAGTTATTATTACATAGAGTATTGCTCAGATTAGTTATTATTACATAGAGTATTGCTCAGATTAGTTATTATTACATAGAGTATTGATCAGATTAGTTATTATTACATAGAGTATTGCTCAGATTAATTAATATTACAGAGTATTGCTCAGATTAGTTATTATTACATAGAGTATTGCTCAGATTAGTTATTATTACATAGAGTATAGCTCAGATTAGTTATTATTACATAGAGTATTGATCAGATTAGTTATTATTACATAGAGTATTGCTCAGATTAATTAATATTACAGAGTATTGCTCAGATTAGTTATTATTACATAGAGTATTGATCAGATTAGTTATTATTACATAGAGTATTGCTCAGATTAGTTATTATTACATAGAGTATTGATCAGATTAGTTATTATTATTACATAGAGTATTGCTCAGATTAATTAATATTATATAGAGTATTGCTCAGATTAGTTATTATTACATAGAGTATTGCTCAGATTAGTTATTATTACATAGAGTATTGCACAGATTAGTTATTATTACATAGAGTATTGATCAGATGAGTTATTATTACATAGAGTATTGCTTAGATTAGTTATTATTACTAGAGTATTGCTCAGATTAGTTATTATTACCAGAGTTGGGTGTAACGCGTTACAAAGTAACGCGTTACTGTAATAATATTACTTTTGTCGGTAACGGAGTAGTGTAACGCGTTACTTTTATAATTCAGTAATCACACTACAGTTACTAACATTGCCCCGACACGCGTTACTTCGTTACTTTTATAAAATCAGTCATAATCACACTGACAGACAAGAGGGGTTTCCGCCGCAGGTTTATATGTACGTAATCTGCGCACATCTCCACGTGCAATGCTGCATAAACATGGCAGAGTCAGCGATAACTTTCGAGGGGTGGAGGTATGCCCATTATTTTGAGTTCGTCCGAAGAATAGACAGGAATGTGACGGTGAGGTGCAAACTGTGTCCAGGCCAGAAGCTGCTATCCACTGCTGCAAACACCACGTCAAACCTCAACAAACACCTGCAAAGAACACATGCTAAGGTGAAGCTAATAGCTAAGGACCCCCGAACCCAGAGTGAGGATGTTGTGAGTGCGCCGCCGCCGACTCCGAAGCAGCACAAATTAGAATTTGGAGGACCGGTAACCAAAGCAGAGATGGACAGGCTTGTAGCATCCTTCATAGTAGAGGTAATGTTGCCCATTTGCACATTGGAATCACCATCGCATCGTTCAGAGATATACTGCGCAAAATACAGATAGCAGGAGACAGAGGACAGCCATGGTCAGAGCTATCTGGATCAGTCTTATGCGACAATGGAAACTGAACTAAAGAGAACATTTGAAACTTTAGCAGTCTGCGTGATCTGCCTGTAGGGAGGGGCTGGCCGGCCCTGCGAGTAAAGTAACGAGTAAAGTAACGAGTAAAGTAACGAGTTACTTTATGTAGAGAGTAACGAAGTAGTGTAATATATTACTTTTTTTTTAAAGTAATATGTAATATGTAATATATTACTTTTTTGTAGTAACGACCCCATCTCTGATTATTACTAGGGTATTGCTCAGATTAATTATTATTACATAGAGTATTGCTCAGATTAGTTATTATTACATAGAGTATTGCTCAGATTAGTTATTGTTACATAGAGTATTGATCAGATTAGTTATTGTTATTACATAGAGTATTGCTCAGATTAATTATTATTATTACATAGAGTATTGCTCAGATTAGTTATTATTACATAGAGTATTGATCAGATTAGTTATTATTACATAGAGTATTGATCAGATTAGGTATTATTACATAGAGTATTGATCAGATTAGTTATTATTACATAGAGTATTGATCAGATTAGTAATTGTTATTACATAGAGTATTGCTCAGATTAATTATTATTATTACATAGAGTATTGCTCAGATTAGTTATTATTACATAGAGTATTGATCAGATTAGTTATTATTACATAGAGTATTGATCAGATTAGGTATTATTACATAGAGTATTGCACAGATGAATTAATATGACATAGATTATTGCTCAGATTAGTTATTATTACATAGAGTATTGATCAGATTAGTTATTATTACATAGAGTATTGATCAGATTAGTTATTATTACATAGAGACTTTTTTTTCTGACTTTTAATAAAACCTTTATTTAAGTTATTTTAAATAAAAACGTACAAAATCATCACATTCATGACACTTTTTTTTTTTAAATCTTCATATCATAGCTCACACATAGAAAACCACATTTAAAAAAAAAATTCAGCTCCAGTGTACCATCTTCCCTTGCCGTACATAGAATGTGATTGACCCCCCAAAGAGTCCTGAAAGCAGGCAGGTTGCTGGTCACACTGTAAAAGGCATGCTCTACTTTTAGCCGAGCAGCCACCAAACCCTTCACACTCTGAACAACATCTGTCCAGCCCTGCCCTAGCATCTGGTTCTTCCTGGTCCTCCAAATTGCTAGCTTAGCAGTTGCAAAAATAGCATTAATCAGCGTGAGAGTTACTCCTTTTTTTGCCACATATTTAGGCCCATATACAAAGAGTGGAAGTGAAAACACTTCCCCTAACCCTTCCACCCATCCTTTCAGTAGCCCAAATAAGCCTGCTAGCCGCGTGCAAGAAACTACCAGGTGCTCAACTGTTTCACTCTGCTGGCAAAAAGGGCACTCCTCCCCAGCACTTGGGTCAAGGTGAGCTCGGTGTCTGTTTGTAGCTAAAGCTCCATGTATAATCCTCCACTGGAGGTCAGCCATCCGTTTTTCAACAGGACGCTTATACAGGACCCTCCACCTGCCTTTAGGGGTAAAGTCTGAAGGGAAAAACTCGTTCCACCTTGACTCCTTGACCTCAGCCAGAAGACGGATGTTAAGAGTCTTGACACAGCACTGGTACAGCTGCTTTTTCCCACAGGAACTGAAACTGCCCAGAATTGGAGTTTTTAGCGAGAGAAGTTTTCCACGCTCCTCTTGCCACTCTCCGACAGCAGGACTAACGGTGAGTGAGGGAAACTCATAGTCATTTTCCTCTTTCCAAGTTTCCAATCTAGCAGGATCCTCAATGAATGCCCTCTCTGGCGGCGACAGGGACTGCATGATGTCTTCAACGATCCTCTGTAGCACTCTGGAAGACCTGATGTTTATGGTGTTACAAAGTGTTTCAACTGATGTTCTTGTTAGATGACCCAGCTTAGTAATGCCAGCCTCAACAAACTTTGTTCCCAAAGCTACAGATAAAAAGGTTGCAGTTGGGAAGAGGTCATTCTTTTGAAGTGGCTCCTCGAACAACCACATTCCCGGTCTCTGATCCGGGGTCCGTGTGACCTTTAGTGTCTGCCAGGCGTTAAGAACTGATCTGTAGAAGGATGTAAGTCCCGTCAGGTCAGCTTCAGTCGCCCTGATTAGGAACAGGTGTTTATCCATCCCAAGCCTTCCAGCCTTCCTGAGGAGTAGCCGAGCAGGATCCAACCAGCGCTGCCCGCTGCCGTACAGCAGTCTCTGAGCAGTCTGCAGTCTGAAAGCAGCTGTTCTGGACTGAATGTCTATCAGTCCCTGCCCTCCCTCTGCCACAGGGAGATACAGGGCCGAAGCCTTCAGCCAGTGTTGTCCAGACCAGAAAAAGTTTACAAGGCACCGCTGTAGTTCTTTCACCAGCCCTGGTGGTGGTGCCAACACTATGAGCTTGTGCCAAAGAGAAGAGGCAACAAGATTATTCACAATCAGAGCTCTTCCCCTGTATGACAGCTGAGGTAGCAACCATTTCCATTTAGACAACTTAGCTTCCACCTTGTCAAGCACTCCCTCCCAGTTCTGTTTTTGAAACTCCTCAGTCCCTAACTGCACCCCTAGGACTTTAATCCCTCGTCTACCCCACCTGATGCCGCCAGGAAGACTAGGAATGTCCCCTACTCTCCACTGGCCCACTAAAACAGCCTCGCTCTTTCCCCAGTTGACCCTTGCTGAAGATGCTTTTTCGTAAAGGGCAAGGCTTTCTTTCAGTTCCTGTACATCTGTGTGGTCCTGGATAATTATATCTATATCATCTGCATATGCTGACACAACAACAGGAGGGCTGTGAGACATCTCTGGTAGACAGAGACCCCTCAGTCGGCTCCTCAACCTGCAGAGAAGAGGCTCAATGGCAATACTGTAAAGCTGACCTGAGATAGGACAGCCCTGCCTGATCCCCCTCCCAACCGGCACAGGAACACTCAACCCTCCCCCCACTTTGATTAAACAAAACGCTTCATGATACAGAATCCTTACCCAGGACAGGAACCCCTCCCCAACACCAAAAGCCTGCAGTGTGGTAAAGAGAAAATTGTGATCTACACGATCAAAAGCCTTCTCTTGGTCAATAGATATGATGCCAGCATTGATATTATACACTTTACATATGTCAAACACATCCCTCATTAAAAACAAACTATCAAGCATAGACCTATCCGGCACACAGTATGATTGATCCACAACAATTAATTGACCAATAAACAGTTTTAGTCTGTTTGATAAAACCTTTGAGAGGATTTTGTAGTCCGTACATAAGAGCCACTGGTCTCCAGTTTTTTAAAGAGGTCAAATCTCCCTTTTTAGGAAGCAGAGAGAGAACTGCACGCCTGGAGGAAGCTGGGAGCATCCCCTTTTCAAAACATTCTTTAAAAACATCCAAAATGTCCTGTCCCATAAGACTCCAAAAATGCTTAAAAAAGTCTGATGATAATCCATCTATTCCAGGAGCCTTTCCTGACGCCATCTGAGACACAGCAGCAGTTAGTTCTTCATAAGTCAGCTCAGAGCTGAGCGTGTTCTGTCCCTCTGAGCTCAGCTGAGGAAGTCCCTGCAGAAGCTCTGCAGCAGAGTCCACATCACAGAGCTGAGTGTGTTCTGTCCCTCTGAGCTCAGATGAGGAAGTCCCTGCAGAAGCTCTGCAGCAGAGTCCACATCACAGAGCTGAGTGTGTTCTGTCCCTCTGAGCTCAGCTGAGGAAGTCCCTGCAGAAGCTCTGCAGCAGAGTCCACATCACAGAGCTGAGTGTGTTCTGTCCCTCTGAGCTCAGCTGAGGAAGTCCCTGCAGAAGCTCTGCAGCAGAGTCCACATCACATTCATCAGCCCTGAACAAATCCCTGTAGAAATCCACTGCATGCTTCCTCATCTCAGCCGGCTCTGTGGTCACCTTTCCCTCAGGAAGCCGCAGACACAACATCTGTTTTCTCTTTACCACTGATTTTTCCAAACTGAAAAAGAAGGCAGTGGGTGCGTCTATGTCCTGGAGTTTGGTGAAACGGGCTCGGACTAAAGCTCCTTTGGCTCTTTCTTGCATAAAGGAGTTAAGCTCCTGTCTTTTTTCTTTTAAGCTGGCATTATTCTGCGGATCAGCTTGTGAGACACTTTCCAAGTCTATTATCTCTTTTTCTAAATTCTCCACTACTCTCTTAATTTTGGCTGTTGAATAGGAGGTATATTGTTGACAAAAAACCTTAATTTGGGCTTTTCCTACCTCCCACCACTGAGTAAGGGAAGAAAAACCATCTTTCCTAGATCTCCAGTAAGCCCAAAACATTTTAAAATGTTCACAGAAATTCAAATCCTGTAATAATCTATTATTAAAATGCCAAAAAGATCTGGGTTTTCCGTTGGAAGATAAGATCAGCTCCATCAAAACTAAATGATGGTCTGTGAAAGCCACAGGGATGATCTGACAGTTTGTAACCCTAGCAGAAAAGGCCTTGGGTAAATAAAACCTGTCCAATCTGGCTGCACTAACTCTACCATCTGATATTTGAACCCATGTGTATTGCTTGCATGTAGGATGCATCATCCTCCACACATCCACTAAATCACTTTTCTTTAGAACATGAGACAATACAGAGGAAGACTGAAAATGTGGCTCAACTCCAGTCCTATCCAAAGTAAAGTCAGTGCAACAGTTCCAGTCTCCGCCCAAAACAATAAACTCCCCTTGACCAATATCACTTATTCTCTCTTCCAATACTTTAAAGATCTCTTCACGCTCAGAGCCTTGGTTTGGTGCATACACATTAATAAAGCTAATCAGAAAATCATCTATTTCAGCTCTCACTATAATAACTCTACCCTTCACTTCCTCTGTGCTGGATATTATTTTTATATTTAAAAGCGGGGAGAATAAAATAGCTACTCCTGCACTCAAATGTGTCCCATGGCTAAGGACATGCGGGACCCCCCCACCATAGACCCCAGTCAGTTTCATTTATGCTGTCACTGTGAGTTTCTTGTAGAAATACTACATCTAGCTTTTTCTGTTGAATAACTTCTGTTACTAAGGCTCTCTTTTGAGCGTCTCTGCCCCCATTCATATTTAATGAGGCTACCCTTAAACCCTGAATATGAGGAGAAGAGAGACAGGCCATTAAGAAAACAGATAGAAAAAGACAGTAAAGAGGAAACACCCGGTGTTGTATGATCATAATTTACGACTTTCAGGGGTGTGTCCCCATTGGCTACTCAGTTTTTGAGTGACAGCCCACTACACCACAGATCATACAGTGCAACTCATGCAGCAAACTCCGGAGTCCACTCGGCCACATTTGTGTTGGTGCCTCCTGGGGAGTTTCATGAACATATCGGACTTATCTTATGGATTATTGTGCGTTATACTTGTGTTGTGTAGTTTATACTTTATTCCAACTTTAAATATGTTAATACCTGAACACACTGCTGCTGTAAAACAATTTCCCAATTTGGGATCGATAAATGCCTGTCTGTCTATTTATTTATTTTATAGATAAAAAAAACACATCTATATATTTTCAAGCTAAAGGTGATACACAATATAAACTGTATACTGTTAGTTTTTCAAAGACATGTTACATTTCAAAAGCATATATTGCTATGTTTAGGACAAACAATTAAAGACTGAGCCAGTGATAACAGCAACGCCCAGCATGGATGAAGCTGGTGCAGGTCTTTCTTCATGCCCCCCCTCCGTGCTGTCCCCTCAGAGGAAGAGGGAAACAACACAGTCTCACTCCCTGAAAGTCCAATAGCGACGCTTGGTCAGGGTCCTTTGGCGTGCAGTTGTGACGCGCCAAGTCTCCTTCAGCTTCATAAACGGACACAAAGAGCTTTCAACTGATTGCAATGTATTCCCATCGGTGGCGGTATTTGACGCTCAGGGAAGCACCGCATCGGTCCATGTCGGCGGCAGTTACAGGCAATGTGAGCGTCCATTCCCATTGGATAACGGAGGATTTTACACCCGGAAGTAAGTATTCTCCTTACTGTCGATTGATTTTACAGTGATATCTGCACTACTCATCAACTCAAAAACACCAGATTATCCTTGTTAATTACACAACATTGATTGGTTTAAATTGTGTCCAATGCTTTTGTATTTTTCCCCTTCGATTCGGAGAAACAAATATTTTTTGATATTCACGAGGCGGCCGTGGCAGTTAGCAGCTAGCAGCTAGCTAGTAATTATGCTAATTTACACATCAATCGTTATGTACTTTTATATTACGCTGTAACAGGATCTAGTGATATCCAAGCAACAGAGCTTAATTTAGCATGATACTTGTGTCGGTTGTACATGAAACCACTTGGTAATATATACAAACATATGTATTTTGAGTTATGATCAATTGTGAGTTAAATCTTTATCTAAAAAGTAAAGCTGATGATGGATTACTGTGGTGGAGTTAAAATAACAATAGCCTATTTCTTTTTGAAATGTGATGGAGTAAAAGGATAGTAACTGTGATTATTCATGTTAAGTAGCCCACAAGTAACTAAAACGTATAATAGGTGTATATATATATATATATATATATATAATAATTAGCACCTACAGCTCCTAAAGCATATAATCAGGCTACAGCCGTTGTGTATTTCATTATGTGAAGCACTAAATGGTTTTAGAAACATATCGACTCTTTGTTTGTAGATATCTACTAAACTAAAGCAAATAAAGAGAGTAGGCCTGTTATACTGAGTGATATATATTATACACACTGCTCTGCTTTCTGCACGGACCTCACAGCTGTTCTCACTGTAAACATTGCGTCGCGATGAAAGCAGTTAATAAAATAATATCCAGGGGATGCATGCAGAGCTGTCATTGGCTGAGATAAGTCCGGCCGTGCGTCACAACTCTTTGAAACATCTCTGTTCCCGGAAATGCATCCACGAAGGAGCCGTGGAGGACCCATCAGTGTATCCTCGGTTAGAGCTCCTCCAGAGAGCCTCCTCGACGCTCGACGCTCGATCCTCGAAGTGCATTTAGAGAAATGAGATGTCCTTCAACATGGCGCGCTAGAGTCGAGGAGTCGAGGAGGGGGAATTGATGAAATGAGAAAGGGCCCTTGACTCCCTACTAAGTAGTCAGCGTGCCTGCGATTACTCACCTTTTTCAAGGCTGATTTATGCTCCATGATATTTTGTAAGTTTTGTTCCTCACCTAGTGAGCGATTTCATTTGTGCTTTTTTTATAATTAAATCGATGTTTTGTTTGTTTTATCTGAGTGGTTCAGGGTATTTTCTGAATACCTTGAAGGCCTTTCCGAGCAGCCTATCAGAACAGAGCTTCAGTGTGTGTGTGTGTGTGTGTGTGTGTGTGTGTGTGTGTGTGTGTGTGTGTGTGTGTGTGTGTGTGTGTGTGTGTGTGTGTGTGTGTGTGTGTGTGTGTGTGTGTGTGTGTGTGTGTGTGTGTGTGTGTGTGTGTGTGTGTGTGTGTGTGTGTGTGTGTGTGTGTGTGTGTGTGTGTGTGTGTGTGTGTGGTCATTGAAAACGTTCTTCACAGAAAATGAGCCGGGTCAATGAGTGTGAGTTTCTAAAGTTTATAAAGATATCTTTTTATTTTATTTGTTTTATTATTTTCTCCTGATAGCTTTGTGAAGCACTTTGAGATGACGTTGTTTTTAAAGTGTGCTATATAAATTAAATGTATTATTATTATAATTATTATAAAGTAACTGAAGGCATCCTCAGACCTGAACGCGTCACAAGTTGTTGCTCACCCTGACAGCTTTAATCTGATAGGGCGCCCTGGTCGTCATGGAGACAGGAAACGGTTTCTGTAATCTGTGATCCATCAGCGTCTTCATGATCAGTTCCTCAGAAATGCAGTTCAGGGAAGTGAGCTACACTTGAATCTATATTTGAATATATGTGTTTCTTGATGCTCTTAAAGCACTTTGAATGGCCTCGTGTTGAAAGATGCTTTATCAATAAACTTTCTTTGCCTTTCCTTTAATGGAGCGATTGAACAAAGGCAGTGACAGAGAATCAAGACGTCCTCAGAGAGAGTCTGTCTCCTTCTATAGATCTCACCCTGATGAACACAGAGAGCGACTGGACGGCAGCACGACCCTCTGTTCACACTGAGATCATGGCCTACAGAAACACCTGATCACGTGACTCACTGTAGAGGCCTTCACACAGCGGGGGGGATTTGTCTGAAACAAGGGGGACTCCTGAGAGTTCACTCCTCGAATCAAGCTAACCAATCATGTTGAGTCTTTATTAATGAGGGTTACAGAACCTCTCCATAGTCAGAACCAAGCTGGTTCCACCTGAACCTGTTCCTCCCCGGACTCTGGTCCTCTGCTCTGTGACTCTGATCTCTGAGTCCTTCTTCTACTTTTTCACACACTTTGTTTTTTGCACCTGCCTTTGTTCAGTCTGGCTTTTAGTTCTTTAGTTGCTTGCTTAAAAATGTTAAGCAGCAAACCCCAATGTTAGTTACTCTGTATGTGTGTGAAAGAGTTTGTTATTTTAAATTGGTCTCCTACTGAACTGTTTCAAACACGTCATGTGGTCTTAATGTGATCTTATCAAAGTTAAAGAGAATTATATAAAAAACACCCATCACAAACACACACACACACACACACACACACACACACACACACACACCCACCACCGATAAGGACATGCAGCATATTGCACAACTGCATAAGGACACACTCACATTTCTTATGGAGGCAGGAAGTGTTTAAAAGCATTGAGTTTACTTTTATACGGTGTTCTCAGAGGTCATACTCTGCATGCACTTTATGGGATGGATCAGAGAGTATTGAGTTTGTTCCTGAGAACAGAGTGACTGCAGGGACTGATTCCCCCCCCATCACTTCCTGGTGACAGCTGAGATCTGACAGAGAGATAGCAACATGCTAACGGTGCTCTCTGATGTCTCAATCACTCCCTCAGTAAACACACACTGTTCACAGGACTCTGACACGTACATACAATCATCATATAGGCTTAAACATGTCATGCTATATACAGGTTAAGCATACGAGTTAAATATGCTGCATAATTCTATATTTACACGCTTTGCACATATGTATCTACAGTGGGGGGGTGCTGTAACTTCTAGAGCCCCCTGAGAGTGTTCCTGTTTATCTGAGTTCACTTTAACCCTTGGATGGCGTTCATATCGTTGTTATTCAGCCGGTGTTCGGGGGTCTGGAGTCCCGCTGAGCTACTGGGTTTGTAAATGAACACAACCAAACAATTGGATGTAAACATACTCAACAGATGTTCCCTTTATCCCAACTACAAGCCGTACAAACAGCTGATAAGGTTCATGTTTGCCCTTTACCTTTGTTGGATCACAATTATAAATAAAGACCATATTTGTTTTATTTTAAAATGCAATTGAACAAAACAATTATTTTATTAAATCACGATATGACAAATGTACAAATAAAGGGTTTTTCTTAAGTATTTTTTTAGAGCATTTCCAACATTGATGTGAGTCTACACAACACTTCAGCCCCGTTAACACCAGTGGAGAACCGTGTCTATCACAACTGGACCTTCTGTAGACACACACCCCCCACCACCCCCCCCCCGCCACCGCCGTTATAATATCCGTCTTTTCACTGAATTATCGTCTTGAAAAGGTACTGACAACAATTCTGCAACAACATCATCTTCACCTGTTTCCATTTCAACGTTAAAACAATAAAACTTCAGATGAATCGCTCCGTGGCATTTCTCTGGATCCTCTGTCTCTCTCCAGTGAACTACCGGGGTTGCGGTCGAATAGTCCATTTAGCTTAGGAACCTTCCTAACGGAGTGAAATGACCCGGAAGTCCCTCAGTGGCAGCCATGATAAGTGCCGTTCCAATTCTCTAAATGAAAGGAAAGGAGGTTTCAAACTTCCTTTATAACCTCCTTTAGCTTAGGAACCACTGGACCTCCCTAACCGAAAGGAGAGGAGAAAATGCTGCCCCACAATGCCTTGCGGCCGCGGCATTTGCCGTCTAACAACAGTCGGCCGTTCACGGTTACAACCGATTATGAACGAGAAATGATATCATGAAAGTTACGGTGCTTATTAAGCATTTTAAAACGTATGTGGTAAGTTGCCAAAGTGCTTTGTTTTGAACGTCCATCAGTATTATAATCAAAAAGAGAAATATGAACGTTAGCTTTTACTGAAATGATCAAATAAAGTCAACATTTCACAGTCTTTACTGAGCTGTGTGGGGTTTGTTCAACTTTTAAAAGATGTTTGAATGGTGATATACACAGTGATAGATGTTAAGGACTAACGTTTATAATAAATACATTTGTATTGATTTTAAGATCTTTTCATACAATCATACGTATTGGGATCATTTGTATTAATGTGGACCGGAGGGAGAGGGTGACGAGCATAAGTTTCACTTTCCTTTTTTATTTCAATTCCAACTTTGGTCATGAAGAATATGTTTCTCTGTTGTCCCCGTTCATAAAGCATAAAACAACAGCATCAGAGCACGGTGCAGAGTCTCTAGATGAGTTTACAGTAGTGACTCGTTCTTATTAAACATCCATGTTGTAGTCCGCTGTATAGAAAACTGTAGTTTCCATAGTTTCCCCACAGCAGCAGGCGCACATTTATGACCTCCGCTGGCGCATCATAAACACGTCGGATAGTGAAAGTGCAGTCGGATTCTCTAAGTACCGCAGTCTCTTCTCCTAAATCCTTTTGAATTCTCCTATCCACTATCCCTTAACCCCGTGACGTTTCACTCAGAGGTCAAGGAATAGACGATAGGGTTAGAATTTAGGAGCTGATTTTTGGACTATTCGACCGCAACCCGGGCCTTCTAGAGCACCTGGAACCGAGGGAAACTCTGAAAGAACACGCCCATTGGCTACAAATCAATATATGATTGGTTGATCAAACTGTCAATCCAAACGCTCTCATTCAGTGTGAGGGCCAGGGCCTTCTGTCAAGGATTAAGGCTGCTTCTCAGGTCGATTAAATGGAATCCTTGCGTCCCTCACTTGCGTCGTTTCCCTGCGTTTAGTCCCTCCCACCAGGGAAGCATGGAGACGCAAGGAAACCACGAGAAGCAGGGAAATTAGTTTTAAGAGCAATGGGACGTCCTTTCCTCCGGAGCGTCACGTGAAGCGACGTCTGTTTGTGATGACACCGCACAGCTGTTCGTCTGACAGCAGCTCTGTCCCCGTTGTTTTCACACACACCCCCGCCTCTGTTAGTACACATTTACTGACACAAACATTTGTATCATCTGTTGTAGACCCAAATATATTAAATAAAATAAGAACTCATTCTCAAAAAAGATAAACGCCATTCTTAAAAGGTATAAACGAACAATAGTTAGATTAATATTGATTAGAGTGCACAATAGAAATAAAATAATTGAGAGGAGAAAAAGAGGGGGGGTCAAACTCCATTTCATCTCGGGCCACATCAGCATTAAGTTTGCACTCAAAGGGCCGGTTGTAACTTTAAGACTATATAAATAAATATATAATATATGTAAAATAATGTATTATATGTTATTGACTCTCTCAGAAGTCTATAGGGCAAATAATTCTCTTCAGTGTGAATATCACAAAATGAGTAAGAAATCATTGCAATGTGTACTATACATGTAGGACAGTAAAAAAAACAGTTTAAAAGGGGAGTGATTAGTAAAATATGCATAAATAAAAAGAAAGAATACTAACTAGGTAAGAAGCCCTGAGACACAGTTTCGTGAAAAAAGACCCGCAGGCCCCGGTACCGGGAGCTCTCGGGCTTAACAGGTTAATGAGGATTACAGAACCTCTCCATAGTCAGAACCAAGCTGGTTCCACCTGAACCTGTTCCTCCCCGGACTCTGGTCCTCTGCTCTGTGACTCTGATCTCTGAGTCCTTCTTCTACTTTTTCACACACTTTGTTTTTTGCACCTGCCTTTGTTCAGTCTGGCTTTTAGTTCTTTAGTTGCTTGATTAAAAATGTTAAGCAGCAAACCCCAATGTTAGTTATTCTGTATGTGTGTGAAAGTGTTTGTTATTTTAAATAAGACATTTA
>NW_022987640.1:881941-916941 GCF_902827165.1 Trematomus bernacchii | reverse complement strand
GGGGTCCAAATACACACCGTCTGGTTTCTAAGCATAAGTGGGGTCTATATATTTACACT
The DNA here is from genome assembly GCF_902827165.1 of Trematomus bernacchii. Lineage (NCBI taxonomy): Eukaryota > Metazoa > Chordata > Actinopteri > Perciformes > Nototheniidae > Trematomus > Trematomus bernacchii. Next base: position 916,882 of record NW_022987640.1, on the reverse strand, counting down.
GTTCAGATTTTAGGCACCATTGGGGTCACTCACACACACACTGAAAGCAAGCCATTCAAACACACACACACATACACACACATGCAATCACACACACTGACCACACACAGAGACCCCCCCACATACAAGCACACACACATAATCGGCGTCACTTTACACACTATATTACACACACACACTTACACACACACAAACATACAAACTGAGGTAGCGACTTTTAGATGGTGTCCATATGTACACACAGTCTGGTTTTGGGGTATACGTGGGGTCACTTCACGCACTGTCTTAGACACACATACACACACACACACACACACACACACACACACACACACACACACACACACACACACACACACACACACATATATACACACACACACACACACACACACACACACACACACACACACACACACACACACACACACACACAGACAGCAGTTTGTTATTCTATTTGTCTTTGGGTTAATAAATGTTGTATTGAACATCCCATCAGTGTGTTTATACTCAGTTATATTAAGGCATTAATATTTGTGTAGAGACAACTCAAAGTGTTTGTCCTCCAACACGTTCTAACACCTCTATTATATCATTTACACTGATCTCTATTATTGCATATTTGAATGAGTCTGCCTACACCATTGTTCATTATTGTGAATTACCTGTGGTTGATATAGTGTGTGTGTATGAGTGGGGTTCAAATACACACACCGTCAGGTTTTTAAGCATAAGTGGGGTCTATATACACACTGTTTTACACACACACACACACAAACAAAAACACATGTACACATACTCTTACGCACACACATTTACATTGACACACCCACACAAACTTACAGACACACACACACACCCATGGGAGGACGCTCAAACAATATACACAAAAACACACACTGTCACACACAAACATACACACACACACACACACACACACACTTGAGGACACAAACATGCACCCCACCCCCCCTTCTGAAGGTGGTACAGCATGGATCAGATCAGGCAGGATCCTGGAGTAAACACAGAGATCATCATCATCAGAAAGAGCAGAGGTCACTGACTGGAAGCAGCTTCCTGGAGACGTTCAGCTACTGACCTGTAGGGGGCGACCACACACACACCATCTGGTTTAGAGACATACATTCATAAAGTCTGGGTTTTAGACAGATGTGGGGTCCATACATTCATAAAGTCTGGGTTTTAGACAGATGTGGGTTCCATATATTCATGCTGTCTTCAGGCACGTGCACACATAGACCTCAAAGTGGGCTTGAGCCCCTGCCCTTTTTCTTCCTCCAGAGAAAGCGCCCTTTTTATGGGTTGCTTTTTTTTTTCTTTTCTTTTATAAATAAATGAATATGTATCTACTGCTGTTTGCGCACACTTTCCAAAAATATATTGATTGAATAAAAAATAAAAATATCAGGTCGGGAGATTAGACTGAAGTTCCGCTGCTCTCTCTCCCCTCCCTCCCTCCCTCCCATTTTTGTTGATTTTGAAGTGTTATTTATTTGAATACCACAAAAATAATTCAAAGGACTTAATGTTGTGCTAAAATAAACTAATTATTATAGCAATTTTAACTAGTAGCATAAAAACATGCACATTGTGGCATAGTTTCCTTTGTTGATGTCTGCTCTTGTAGTGAATACTAAAGTAGACCATTGTCTCTGTGTTAACTGATTATTTTGTAGAATTATGTTGAGTATTAAACAATTGCGTGAGTGTATTAAAATTAATTGGTCGGTAAGCCAGAGATGTGCAACTATATTTAACTTTTAGTTTTACATTTTTTTAAATAAATGATTATGGGATGTGCCCTTTTTCTCACTTGAGCCCCTGCCCCCCAAAATGTCTGTGCACGTCCCTGGCTGTCTTACACACACACACACACACACACACACACACACACACACACACACACACACACACACACACACACACACACACACACACACACACACACACACACACACACACACACACACACACACACACACACACACACACACACACACACACACACTATACCAGGTCATATTAAAACAGGTACAGGTCAGCTAGTTAATGTCTGCAGTTAGTGATAGGGGAGTGAGGCGTTCAGGTGACAGCAGAAGGTGGGAACTGGCAGCATCTCTTTCCTCTGTGGTTCCTCCTAATGTAATTGTTGCTGTAGAACATGTTTCAGTGTGATGATGGTGCACCATGACTCATTTGAATTGAAGGAGCATATTCTCTAAACTGAACTGTTGCTTTAACTCTGAATATGTGACTTCTCTGTATGAACGTGTTATTCTCAGCTAGAGTAAACTGGTGAAATGACTCCAGAGTGAGTTCACTGACGTGTTCCTGAGATGATAGAAAACTCTGTTTACCTTATCTTCTGATTTCTCCTCAGGACTCCAGGCTGAAGGAGAACACAACTCAACAGGTAAAGTGCTCAGTTTATTCACCCTGTTACTCTTGAAGTGATTACAGTCTGTAAACAACCGTTATCATAAAACATGATGTAGTTTAAAGACTTCACCACTAACTGATCCTAGTTTCATCATTTATGATTTTACCATGTTTGTGAAACCAGGATATACTTCAAAGGTAAACAACAAACCATCATCACCTTTTCATCACCACCACTTTTCATGATTATACTTTATAAATACCATCAGATCATCACATTGAAAAGGAATCTAACTTCGATACAACCAACGTTAATATCTAGGCTGTCTCCGATACCGAACTCTGGTGCTGATAAGGCTCCGGTGAACGGCCGTCCAATCTTTTTAGGACTTCAAAACCCCCCAGAATCTACACGCAAGAGCAACGTAATCTGCTTAGGGGGGCGTTTACAGCATGGCCTCTAACAACAAACTGCCCGTCGTATCCCTATTTAGGCACTCCAGCTTCGGATGTCGGACCGCTAGGATAGCAAAACGGAGTGTATAGTGTAGTAGGTGTTGGTGGGCTGGTAGAACCCCAGAGCAGTATCTAAACTGCCCCTGGAGGAGAAACCCTGTGTCGTTGGGAGACTCCTTGGTAATTAGGGCAGCTTCAGGACCCTCAATCCCTAACCCCCACATTTTGATCCCCTTATACCAATTAAAACAATGCAAAAGTAATATCAAACCCAGCCAGAGTCCAACATTAATAAAGTGAGCCTAACCCATAATGTGAAACTATAGTTTAACCTTAGCAGAGTTTCTATTCCCCTTAAACAATTTAAAATCCAAATGATCAACTAATGTCAGCCTTTTCCAAGGAAGGGTGTTCTTACCTCACTCTAAGACCAAGCAGATACCTTCAGAAACCACGAGAGAGACCAGGAATTGGGTCGAAATGTACAAAGTACAAACCGGTTTTATTAAGGTTTTAACAAAAATAGCGGATTTACAAGAATCCAAAAAATAACAAAAGACACAAAGTCAAAATACAAAAGCAACAGGTTCACAAGTCAAATGTCCTAAAAAAGCCTAAGAGCCCAGGCCCAGGCCCAGGCCCAGGGCTTGGGCCTCAGAAAACTTCCCCCAAGCCTTCAAGCCTCAAACAGCCAAAAAAACCTCTCCTTTCTCTTCACAGATCATCTTATAGTCTCTTGCAGGGACGTGCACAGGTACGGGCTAATGTTGCCCGGGCAACGGCCCGTTTGGCCTTTTTGGCTGACCTGCCCCTCTGGAGAGAGCGAGAGTTTGTTTTTCTTTTTTCTGTTGTGGCCGAATCAATATGATAAGCCCACAATTAGTATTGTAGCATCTCGCTGCGCGAAACACACTTTGTCAGCGCTGTCATCTGCCGGTGCGTTAAGACCACCTCAGTGTCGGATTTTGGAAACTTCATTTTGAGTTGTCTCATCATGGCAGTTAGGGTATAAGGGACAAACCAGGGGACTTTACTTCCTCTTGATACCGTCGGTTATTTACAAAAAAACACCTAAATATAGCCTACTTGTTGTTATTGTGCTTCTGTCTTTCTGTGTCTTTTCATCTGTAAACTCCCTCAACGGGCCGCTCGCTCTCTTTTCTTGATCGCCCTTTCACGGGTGTCGTGAACAGTTCACTGTCCCGCTTCATTGTAGGATTTCTGCCATCTCTACCACTTTAGTTTGACCATCTCTGTTATTAAGTTATGGAATACTAAATAAATAAGTAATTACCGTTACTGCGCTCATAAAGAATGATAAGAATAAGAATAATGCGTATTGAACTGGTTTCATTAATTAGTGAGTTTATTTAAGGTAATTAGTTAGAGGCCCTATTTTATCAGTATGTATGTCTGCACAGCAGTTACAATGGTCAAACTACATTAGAACAGAATTGTCCCCATTTTGTCTTCAATAGTTACTAACATTAGATATTTTTGATAAGATATGGACCGCAAAAGAAAAAATGTCCCTGGTTTTCATTTTTAAAATCAAGTTACCGAATGCAAGTAGTCGCCTTAGCTTATTTTGTTATGAGATGTGAATTACTGTTCAATTTAGTTGATGTAATAATTGTTTGGTTTCTTTTACATTAAAAACAAGTTACAATTTTCAAAAGGTCTTGTGTTTTTTATCGGGGGGAGGCCCTTTTTCCAGTTTAGAGCAATAGCCCCTCCAAATGTCTGTGCACGTCCCAGGTCTCTTGCCTCCTCCCTCACTGCATCAGGTGGTTTCCCCTTTTCTATCTTTGAGGGAGAAGGAGGTCACGTTCAACTTTTACTTAATGAACAATTACAAATGTAAAGTTAAAATTAAAACAAATAAAGACTTATAGTAATGATATGCAATTTTAACAAGAAGGAATATGAACATGTTTCATGAAAGCAGAACACATTGTCAATGTCATGTTTAGAATCAAGTTTTTTCTTTAAACATTTCATTTCAAATATGCAAACTTTATACTTTAATTCATTAACAGAGACTTCATTTATTAACAGAGACAATAAGGACAGCTTGTCTCTACGATTCGCTGGCCCAGGAAGTTGGTTCAAGTCCTTTGCGTAGGCCGCCTGCATCCTGTGCTTCATTGTCTTCATACCCGCTGTAACCGCTCTCAAGGTGTCAAAAACCACAAGCGCCTTCTCAGAATTGTGGCTGGAACTTTTACACTTTTATTGCCCCATCTAGAATGCATAGTGCGCATAGGTCAAAAGTTCAGAATGTTCTATCTATTCTCACATGCCTGGTTTCACACGTCTGAAAAGACATGATGGAAACATGCATCCTTTCTATTTACAGCCAATTTAGCATCTTTGTATCAATGGTAAGCTTAATGGAGGTAGGTGAGGTAGAGGTCAGGTCTGACACGGCCACTTAAACAGCAGAACTGTCAACACCCTCTCTTGGCCGTGGCATACTGGCAGGATTCGATGTCGCTGATTAGGGTTAAGGACAATACACATTTATTAGTGCAAGGACCATCAGGTACCCTTATAGGGCAGTCAAATCCTCCGTCCACCGCCTGGCCCCTCAGGCTGGCGGCCCCCTCTCTGATACCATCACTGGGGAGGGTGGCACACTAGTTCTTTACCTTCACCATCTGCACCTCTTAATAAACGTGTTTACTATGTGTCAGGCCCAGCATGGTGTTTGACTGCTTGAAAACGCTTACCTGAAATAGTCAAGCAGAAGACAAATGTAATCAACATTTGATTTCAAAGTAATACATAAAAGTCAAAAGCAAATTCTTGTCAAAGTTTAAAAAGCAAACTTATCTCGAAACAATTGAATATTATCATAAGGTCACACAAAAATAAAATAATATAATGATTAACAATCATGTATATCAGAAAACATAGATATGCACCACTGAGTATATAAGTGGGTTTAAACAACACAAAGCTAAATGGCTTAACAGCATTATCATAAGTAGTCAAAAATGTATAGTAACATGATGTTAAAAATAAATCAAGATACTCTGCACTTTTAACGGCACAATGTCAGCAGGTCAGGTCCACAGCATTTCTGGAGCCCTCGTCTGGTCAGCTGCTGTAAAAGATTAGTTTGGTGGCACAGAAGTTCTAGACTTCTTAGCCGGAGGAGGACAGGTAGACCCTTCCCCAAGCTCCCTAGGACTAATGTCAAAATAGTCTTCTAAATGTTCTGTAACATACCAGCGAGGTGGTTCCCTGTTATCCCCGCAGAGTCTCAGTGAGAGACCCCTCCTAGATGCTGGCAACAAATGATCAGATAAATCTTCTCTCTGATATAAGCGTCCATCACCAACCAACCACTCAACAGAACGTCTATAAAGGGACTGAAACATTGCTATAGTAAATATCACACATTTTCTTAAAAATATTGTTACATCTACTTGGTTTTAAATTCATTACTACCAACCAGGAGTTGGATAAACACCAGATACTACAAAAGGAAGTTGGTCAAAATCTCCAAAGTGAGCAAACCTATTCTAATGACTTTTAGCAGTTAAAAAGCTTCTAACATTATTCTACTTATTGAACTGCTCCCTGATAGGAAGAAACTAATAACACAACTGAACTCTCCTTTCTGCTCAAAATGGATAAATCAATAAACAACTCAGCGTTGGCCGATTGATAAGGCCATTTTGCCAGTTTCTAATAAGGAAAATGGGGATAGCTAAGATCAAAGTCACAAATCCCCCATTCTTTAATGACTTTGGGGTAATCAAAACTAAATTAAATAATAGTCAAAATAATTCCAATCAGGATCTCTTGTATTGACTGGGATGAAGCATTCTCAGAGGTAACGTTCGGTCTCTCCATTACGTGCTGTCACTGTCTCAGGTCCAGAGAGTAGTGAGAGTATGTAAGGGCGGGGGTGCTGATCTCTATCTCAGAGCTGCATGTCAAACCACATCAACATCCGGTGCTTAGCCTGCAGCAAGGAGGAGAGGCAAAAGAGGAGAAATCTCCCTCTAAGCAGTTTTGAAAATGTTCTTTATAATTGTTTTCTTAAGCAGCTTTTATGGATAAAGGTTTTTAGCAAAGTTGGGAGAGGAGAAATCATGTTGATCTCCCGAAGCCAACCTCTCCATTTCCCCTGAACAACAGGATTCTCTCTCTAAATGTCTTCCTTTGTTTAACTCCCTTGTTTTGTTAACCCATGACCCAAAAAGAAACATGTAGATTTTAAGATTAGCCTTAGTAGTTTAAGGGCCAGCCAAATCATCTTAAAGGTGAATTTGATCAGGAACAAACATAATGTTGTGATGTACAGTAGTGCTGGTTGAAGCAGTCCAAATCTGAACAAAACACCTAAAACTATCGCGACAGCTAGAATAATAAGAAAAGCCAAAAGTCCCCACTTAGCTTTATTGAAAGCATAGAACATTTTTAGCCGTAAATCATTCACAAATGTCTTCTTCATTTGACCAAAAACAGAATGCATTGGATCCTATATTGAACTAGCAGACAAAACTGCTCTGAACAGAAAAAGTCCCAGATGGGACTCGAAGGTCCTTCATTTCTCCCCATCCCACGTGCAATGACAGCTAGATATTGCTGCCTTATCCTGAGGTGGCCAAGTGCCAACTATCATTACATTACATTACATTTCATTTAGCTGATGCTTTTATCCAAAGCGACTTACAATGACCAATTACAGGGACATTCTCCCTGGAGTAACTAAGGGCTAAGTGCCTTACTCAAGGGCACACTAGTGGTGGTGTTCCAAAGAGCAGTCTCTGCACAGTTCATCTTTGCCTCCCTCTCTTTCCGAGACGAGGCAATCCTGTGGAGGATTCAAAGACGGCCCATTAGGGAGCCGTGCCGGCTTCTCATGGTTTGGGCCGTGCCATCTTACCATGGCATTAACAACTCTACCAATTACACATTCACCGGGAACATAAGGTCCCCACTCCAAAGGCTCCAGTCTCTCTTCACGAAGGTATCCTTGCTTGGCCATATTGGCACCCAGTAGGGCTTTCCCCACTAGATGAGATCACAAACCCCGTCCCTGGACCAGGGTTACCAGCCCCCCGAATGTATTCGCTAGTGCAGTCTGTGGCAGGGCCATTATTTGTCTTTCTTATCTGTGTGCAGTGTAGGATAAGTAGGATCCTTAGAAACAGTGCAAGCGGGAGTGAAGCACCCCATGGGGGATTTTAAAGTGCTGGACGCACCGGAAGCAAAATGTACCGAGCTAATAAAAGAACCTGAAAGTAGCCTGGTAAAGAATACCTCTTTTCCTAACGTAGTTGTACATAAGAGACCTCTATCAAACCCTAGAATCCGGTCACTGGAGTGATACAGAAACGGAGAAGGAAGGGGGGAACTGAAAAAGGGATACAAGCTAAGAGATAAGGAACAAGGTTTTCTTAGAGAGAAAGTGAGGGTTAGGAAACCCGGTAGAGGAAACAGGGAGGTTGATAAGTTAGCAAGGGAGCGGCCAGCTAGCCTGGGGTCTTTGCGTCTTATTATACCTGGGGAATGGAAAGAAGGAGAGAGAGTGAGAGTTCCACCGCCCGACCACCTTAACGTATTAGGAGATACACAAGACTTAGCTCATGTAGGGGCATAGGTTCATGTAGTCTCATTGAGCTGGAGGTCACTAAAGCTTTGCACAGAGGTTGCATTATGTTATTTATTCATTTCTTTGAACACATATCTGTTTATGAACAATAACTTCCTTACTTGCAATAAATAAGCACTAATTAGAGGGTTATTGAGGAAAAGCTCTCAACTAATGGCTTATTACTTGTAGAATATGGTCATGTAGAATAAGGCATTAATAAGTGTTTTATAATGACTAATAAAGAGCCAATATACTGCTAATAAGCATGTTAATTAACAACTAGTTGATGGTTAATATGTGTACCGTAATATAAAGTGTTACCAGTCATTCAAACCTGTACTTACAGTACTTGAACTCATTTTGTTGAATACATGTGATGTAGTAGTATTATAAAACCATATACTCCAGTAAAGTAATTCAAACCTGTACTTACAGTACTTGAGTATATGTACTTTATTACTTCCCACCACCGGTTTATAGAGAGCTGAAGTTACTGATCTGATTATCACTCGGAAGTATTAATAGTATAAATGATTAATTATTAAAATATGCTAATATCAATGAAGGTACATGACTCTCTTGTTTCTCTTCAGAGCCTGGTGTTAGGCTGGTGGGAGGAGAGAGTCGCTGTGCAGGAGACCTGGAGGTGGAACATGAGGGAGAATGGAGACCAGTGAGGGGCTTTCTCTCTCTCTGGACCCTGAAGGCAACAGGAGTCGCCTGCAGAGAGCTGGACTGTGGCTCTGCTGTTTCTGTGGGAGGGAGAGAGGGGTCCTCAAGGAGACCTGTGTGGGGGATCGATCCTGAATGTGTTGAGTCTGGATCTGCTCTGAGGGAGTGTGCACAATCATCTTCCTCTAGAGACATCCTGACTCTCACCTGCTCAGGTAAACCCATCAATGACATCATCAGTGACATCATCAGTGACATCATCAGTGACATCATCAGTGACATCATCGATGACATTTTCATTTTCTTGTTTTTAGAATGAAAAAATACACAAACCCAAATAACAAATGATGAACAGTGTATGAAGCAGCCGGGCGTTGTGGGTGGGCTACTGGGTCTATAGGCCCACCCACTCATTCATCTACAATGACTGAGAGAAAATATAGCTTACCGGATTTCTATTTGTGATTATCAAAATGAATAATTAAATAATAAAATAATAGCAAAGATAAGTTTCCCTTTAAAAAATGAATACAATTAGAAGCAACATTTATTAACGTATTCAGGCTTCTGTTGTGTGAGATGTTCTATCCAATCACAACAGGCCAATGTAAAATAGCCTGTTGTGATTGGCCTACATAGTTCACATAGTCGAAGCGCGGCGCAAACACAACGTAGGACGTCCCACAGACCCCGCAGATGAAGGAGGAAAATATAGCACTCATTTACAGAGTCACAAGAATCCATGTTCAGAGTTTTCAAAAGAGTGAGAGGGGAGAGGCCAGAACCATCATCCTCACAGCAGGGTCTCACTCCAGATTCTGCCTCTCTATGCTTTCTGTGTCTCTAAAATGTATCAATGTAATGTGAACCAAAAGAAATGAACAAGCAGTATTACATTTCATTTCACTCATTGCAGCCTGGAGCACGGCTGATATGAAGAGTCATGAAACCCACCGGGTTATTTGGAGCCTCCACCTCTAGAATGATACAATTCACCATTTAATGGAAAACACGAGATCAATATACAAACAACAGCTTGAATTCAATGATGACGCCATGTTTGAAGAACAACGTGTTTACAAACACCAATCAGATAACACATGTGAAACACACATGTAAGAGTAAAGAATGAAACCTTTTGAAAGTGTCTGTGTGAGAGCAGAGGTGGAGCTGAGCAGGAGCAGAGGATCTGCAGAGGAGGAGGTTTTGTTGAAGACACAGGGAAAGGGTTCACTAATGGAGACCACTTGCTAGAGGGTATCAGATGTAGATGTGAGGGTACCTGCAGTCTGTGTTCTTATAAACATGTGTTCTGTTGTTCATCATCAACTCATGTTGGAACTGAGTCCAGTTTGAATCTCTGAAATATAGTTTCATCTCTTTGATGGTGTGTCTTTGACCTCTGTTTGACCTTCTGTCCTCTGCAGACTCTGTCAGGCTGCTGGGGGGGACTGGTCTGTGCTCAGGCAGACTGGAGGTGAACTCTGACCAGTCTAACCAGTCTAACCCGTCCTGGTCCTCAGTGTGTGAGGCTGACTTTGACCAGCAGGATGCTCAGGTGGTCTGCCGGCAGCTGGGCTGTGGGGCTCCTTCAGTCCTCCAGGGGGCGCTCTATGGAGAAGGGGAGGCTCCAATGTGGACCAAAGAGTTCCAGTGTGGAGGCAATGAGTCTGCTCTCCTGGACTGTAGCTCAGCCTCAGAGAGAAACACCTGCTCACCTGGCACAGCTGTTAGCCTCACCTGCTCAGGTAGAGAGGAGCTGTGATTGGTTCATTCTGTTCTCATCAAACTCACTTTATTCTCTCTCTGATCACTCTCTTGTTTCTCTTCAGAGCCTGGTGGTGTTAAGCTGGAGGGAGGAGAGAGTCGCTGTGCAGGAGCTCTGGAGGTGGAACATCTGGGAGAATGGAGACCAGTGGGGGGCTCTCTCTGGACCCTGAAGGAAGCAGGAGTCGCCTGCAGAGATCTCGACTGTGGCTCTGCTGTTTCTGTGGGACTGAGAGAGGAGTCCTCATTGAGACCTGTGTTGGTGATCAGACCTGACTGTGTTCAGTCTGGATCTGCTCTGAGGGAGTGTGCAGCATCATATTCCTCTCTCTACCTCCTGAATCTCACCTGCTCAGGTAAGCCCATCAGGGACATTGTTTATGACATCATGTCCTCTGTCTCTTTGTTAGTCTCTCTCTCTCTCTGACAAAGAGACTATCCCTCTCTGCTACCTGGACTGTCACAGACTGAAAGCTCTTTGTAATGTCTTCAAAGCGGTGTCTTCAGACTGAGAGGAGGTTTTCACAGAGACTGTTTTTATTGTTGCTGCTGGGGCAGGCAAACATGTGGATCTCCAAAAGCAGGAACAACAAAGTAAACAGTACAGCAGCTCAGCAACTCACTAACATGTGTTTCTCTTGGTGTTATGACCTGGCTAAAAAGGCCACAACAAAGAGGAGACACACCATGTCAACGGTTTAACAAAAGATGTTTATTAAAGCAAAAAGTCCAAATTAGCCAAATTGATTAAGTGCAAAACCAAATGAAGTATGAGGTGTGGATGTCAGTGGTATCAGTAATGTAAGTGCAGGGTGAGGATTGCATGGACATGTATGAGTGTGAGAGTGTTGAAGTGCACAAAGTGAAACAACTGAACATACTCAACCACAACCGGGTGCAGAAAGCAGAGAGCGAGACAGAGAGGCTTTAAATAGCTCCAGGGCACCAGACCCAGGTGTCCTGAATCACTGCAATCAGTGCAGCCACACCCTCTCCCCTGATGATCCCACAGGGGCATCACACTTGGTGAAAGCAAGAGTGAGTGTAGATTTTAGATTTCACTCTCTGAAAAAAAATGGAGGAGTTTTAAAACCGTTAGTGTTTCACTCCATCTGTGAGCTCTGTGGTGGAGGGAGACCTTGCTTTGAACTCTGTTTCTATGAGAAGAGATGTCTTTAACAAATCAAATCCTCTCTCTCTCTCTCTCTCTCTCTCTCCTCTCCTCTCTCTCCTCTCTCTCTCTCTCTCTCTCTCTCTCTCTCTCTCTCTCTCTCTCCTCTCTCTCTCTCTCTCTCTCTCTCTCTCTCTCTCTACCTACCTACCTACAGATAAGCTGTTTCAGCCCAACATCTCTGTGTCCTCCTCCATGTACGGGGTCTCCGGGGCCCAGCAGCAGGGGTTCCAGGTGTTCAGAGGCTTCACCTTCACCATCAGTTGCTCCATCCAGCCTCAGTACCTAGGAGGCTCCTTCCTGCTCAGCTCCTCCACTCACAACTACACCCAGCCAGCTGTCAATCACTCTGCCCACTTCCTGTTCCCGGCTGCAGAGCCCGCCCACCAGGGAAACTACAGCTGTGTTTATGTCTCTGCTTTTTCTCAGGACTTCTCCTCTGAGAGCCGTGTGCTCTCCGATCACCGTCACAGGTGAGCTGTTAGAGTTTACTGTAGGACAGAGCGTGATGCTCCCCAGGAGAACGCTGGTGAGGACTGAGTGTTTTACTGTCAGCCCTGAAGCAGTCACACCCTTACATCACATTTAGCTTTCCAGAGCAACGTACAATAAGTGCAATGAACCGTGAAGACATGAATCCAGAACAGCAATTCTCCAGTCAGCTGTAGTTTACATTGGAGTATTGCCATGAGTACTGACTGTTCAACAGATACAGCTAGCAGCTTCTCCCTACAGTCCTACTGTCTGGTATGAACAGGAAAAAGGGTTGGGGTTGAATGAAGATCTTAAGAAGATGTAGTTTATTGTAATATAACTGTAGAGGAGTCTCCATGCTGAAGTGGGTTCAGGTCTCTGTGTGTTTGCTGACTCTTGATGTGATGCTGTCCATGTGTTCGATCAGATCCAGGACCTTTTATCATCCGAGCCGTCGTCCTGCCGCTGACTCAGCTGCTGGTGCTGCTGGTGACCGTCGGCCTTTACTTCTACTGTAAGGTACGGAAACATGTTGTTGTTGTTCCACTGACTGAATGATAAGGGACTGAAACATGTTGTTGTTCCACTGACTGAATGATAAGGGACTGAAACATGTTGTTGTTCCACTGACTGAATGATAAGGTACTGAAACATGTTGTTGTTCCACTGACTGAATGATAAGGGACTGAAACATGTTGTTGATGTTCCACTGACTGAATGATAAGGTACTGAAACATGTTGTTGTTGTTCCACCACTGAATGATAAGGTACTGAAACATGTTGTTGTTCCACTGACTGAATGATGAGGTACTGAAACATGTTGTTGTTCCACCACTGACTGAATGAAACAGTGTGTGTTATTGAACAGGAGTGATGCAGGAAGTCTCACTGTGTGCTGTCATGTCTCTCCAGGCCACCAGGGGGCGGAGGCCGAGCCGACAGGAGGACATTGAGCTGGATTACCTGGGTGTTCCTGCTGAAGAGGAAGGAGCTCAGGGAGCAGAGTAGCAGCTCCAAGGAGCTCCTCTCACACACATGGGTTTATCAGCTCTTATAGATTTTAACCAACGTTAGAAAATATAGCTTTCACTCTGAAAGTCACCAGCAATGTGTTAGTGCCTCATGTTTCCTGACTTCCTGTCAGCTCCAAGCCAATTGGTTCCCACTGAAGATGAAGATCTTTAAAAAACATCACAAGTTAGTTTTATTTTTAAAAGTCAATGCAGTCGGTGCAGTTTGAAACCAGACACACCAACCCAGGCCGCTCAGGAACTAAGTTGGCCAATGAATGCCATATATTAATGTTCAAATATCCTCTAAAAACAGTGTTACAAAACCCAATGTTTGAATCTAATGTAGTGATTCCTGAGATAACAGGAGGAACGCGTTACAGCGCCACCTAGTGTTAGATTTGTAGACCTCGAGCACAACAAGGGTTTTTGTTATTCTATCAACAAATAAGACAAAGTACAGTTTTTAAAATGTTACGTTTTTCACAACAATTCATCTGATCAGCGAGATAGGATATTTGATCCCCTTGTGGGTCACATGGGTCATTTTAGCAGCAGGGACATATTTAGCTGAACAATATACAAATAGGAATTGAACAAAAGTAAATAGTCCAAACACTTCTTATTTCATAACAATGCAGATGTTTTTTTTATTGAAAAATGTGATTTCAGTAGAATTTAGCTTGATTTTAGTCTGAAGAGATTGTTTGTATAAAAAAAGAAGCTTTTTCAGAGAAATCCGATTATATTTGTAATTTGCCAAAAAGTATAAGATTGTAACTTTTCTTCAAAGTTCTTATTTCACATGTACTGAGCTCAGTTTGTAATCATTTTCAATCATTCAGTATTTTTCTTACATTATATCATTTTTGATGGTATTTCTCTGTATTTTGTAGTAATTTAGCTGTTTTTAAGAACTCCACCTTTTGGAGAGCATTCCCAAATTCATAAGATATTAAATACTAACATGTTGTAATTAAAAATGTACATAATTTGGTAGAAGTTTCCTTTTTAAAAGGTAATGTGCTTTGTTATGTGATCAAGAGATGTGCTTGTTTTTGTATTATTGAGGATTGTACTTATTTCACAAGATGATCAATAATCTGTAATCATTACTTTTGGACTTTTATGAAACATTTTGAATTTCTTTTGAATTTCACTTTTTTCAAAGAATTCAGATTATTTTTGTGATTTAGGATTTTCCCAAATTCAGGAGACTAATTATTTCGTACTTAAAATGTTAACATTGTCCGTAAACAAGTGTTGTGATTTTGGAACCGAGAAATGTTTTTGCTTCATAAGAATTTTGATTGATTTTGTTGTTTTTTGCATTTCTGAAGAATTTAGCTTTCGCCAATTAAGGTTTTTTGATGTGGCTTTTTTTAACAAATGTTGTCATCGCTGTCATTTGCTATGTACCAAAAAAATAATAAAACTTCTTTAATAATCCATGAAACTCTGAGAGTGAGCTGATTTCAAAAGTGTTTCTCCTGGTTTGCTTTGTTTCTGTGTGAGAATTAAACCTCAAGGCTTTAGTTCTAACAGGTTAGTATTGAAATAGCTGATTGATTGATAGCGTACAGCGCCCATAAACTATGGCAGGGGTCTGCAACCTTTTGGACCCCAAAGAGCCATTTTGCCCCCTTTTCCACCCATTTCTTTTGTCTGGAGCCGCAAAACCAACACATTCTCACTTCCAAAAGTCCAACATTATACAATCAAACAAATAAATAAACACAAGGATAATTGTGTCTTATTGTTGAGTAAATAGCAGTGTGTGGTTTAGAAAAGAATACAAAATTAGAAGGAAAAAACGATGAAACAATCCAGATTTCAGTTTTCTGAGCCCCTACTCTCCCCCTAACTGACAGCAACAAAAGTCCGACATTATACAATTAAAATAAAGAAGTAAACACAATAAGTGTGGCTTGATATTGAGTTAGAAAAAGGTTGATAAACGCTGTGAGAATGGGTCTGCGGAGAGCATTTAGCCGCGATCCCAACTGGTCTATTACCAACGTTCAGGGAGCTCTAAGTCAATGGGACTCCCTGATAGTTGGAACTCGACGCTAAAGGGCCCCCCCTTGCGTTGGAAAGTGACGACAGGGACCCTGACATAACGTCAACATAGGCCGAGTTGGGAGTGAGAATGTGTGAGAATGCATGTATTATTTATTACATTAAAGAAAACTGTTAACCTCTAATAATAAACAAAGAACTCGTATAAGGAGAATAAAAAGAAATACACAGGCCTACTTTAAAATAAATGAAACACAGCACTTGGGGAGTCCTCTGCACATTTGAAGGAAATAAATACAATTCAAATGGGCCCACTTTGAAATAAATAAAAAGCTACACACTGTGAAACAGTTCATGTCAGTTCAACTTGCAAATGAAAGTCCACCTGCTGCCTTGGAAAAGCAAATCAAGTCAACTTGAAGACAAACTTTGTTTCAACTCATTAATGCAAGTAAATCTCGTTGATATGACTTAAAGGTTCTAGTTGTATTAACATTGTTTTTTTAAGTTGTTTAACCCTCCTATTGTCTTCGTTCCCCCCCTTACTTTGGTGTTTGCGGTCAAATTTGACCGGTCCTGTTTTAACTGCTATTACATTAAAACAAAAACCATTAATCACCACCAAATGTCATTTAACACCCTTTCAAACTGGGGATGGGCACATAAGGGGGGGAACACATCTAGAGTATGTGTGTGTGTGTGTGTGTGTGTGGTGTGTGTGTGTGTGTGTGTGTGTGTGTGTGTGTGTGTGTGTGTGTGTGTGTGGTGTGTGTGTGTGTGTGTGTGTGTGTGTGTGTGTGGTGTGTGTGTGTGTGTGTGTGTGTGTGTTTTATCTGATCCGGATGGTTACTAATTCCTTTTCTTTATGGCGGGAACACCATGGGTGTTTCAAAGTTGACTAAATCATCCAAAGTTCAATGAAAGTGGTGATCAGCAATTTCTATGTTCAAATGTCTACTGTGAAGGATATCATAAAGCCTTAATGCAATTGAATGTAAAACAAAAAAGTTATGATTGATGAAAGTAGTAAATCGGTCAGATTTGACCCGAAGACAACAGGAGGGTTAAGTTGTTTTAACTTTATACTCAGAGTTGAAACAAATACCAATCTGACATTATTAGAGCAAGGAAACCTTATTGACCTCCTAGTCAAATAAACTCACATTTCAGTCTTATTATAACTCACACTTTCAAGTTCTACATTTATATAACTCATCATTTCAAGTTAAGAAGATTGTAATAATACATTTGTTTCAACTTAGATCTATTAGTTATATTGACTTCTGATTGCAAGTTTATTATTACATAATAATTATTGCAGCAAATGTGTTCAGATATATAACATGTATTTAAAAAAACATGTTATACATCAACTTGAACACGGCATGTACTCGCTACAGGGTGTACTGAGGGTTTGTGACTGCAGACCGGTTCCATGCAGAGAAAGCTACATCACACGGGGACGGGTAAGAACAGAAAAGCATGACATGGGACCTTTAAATAAAAGTGTTGGTTCATTAGGAAAGTTATTATCTCCCAAAGTATATACATTTAGACAATCAAACATTCAGTTCAGGAAAGCATAAGGGTTTACCACCTCTTTGCCCTCTTTTCTTTGTGTGGCCTGCTGACCTGATCTGACCTGACCTGCGCTGTACAAACTACAGATCCATCTCTAGGCTCAGCAGCCCTGTCCCCCCATAAGGCTGAACCTGAACCAGCTGTTCTCCCAACTGAAGGAGGTGAGCAGCATTGTGTTGAATGACATGCCACTTAACATATCTGAAGGGAGACAGGACTACAACATATATATATATCAAAACAAATATCTTTGGGGCCCAATGTGATATATTTTCACGGGGCCCAAAATCCCTGGCGGCACCGCTGCTTAGGATCACACTTTATCAATCCTTTTGATCGTTCAATCCGCACTTTAATCCAAGCATTGCGTCGTAACAAACATTTCTCTCTGCTCCATTCCGTTTCCTTTTATCTTGGCAGGCATCCAACGTATATCCATATCCCGATCAGCTTTAATATCTTCCATCTCATCCATTGTATTAGTCCATTTACTCACGTCCACAACCACACACTTTGGATTCCTAAAGCTTTTAGTCTACTAACCCATCATCCAAGGGTGGTTTTCACTATAAGTAAAAAAGAATTGTTGGACGGACACTATAATTTACAGTTTTTGTGAAATCTGAATTTTCTTTAAAATAAAAAACATCTATATTGATTCTGACTTTTCTACATCCAACTCACAGGTTTATCATTAATTTGAGAACAAAGATTATTAATTTAACCCTTTTAGAAGGGAAGATATGGTCATTTGTTCTGGGAATGTCATTTTCGAGCCTGAGACCTGAAAAACAGGCTCAGGGCTTAACAGGTTAAAAAGCTGTTCATGTTACAAAGTGTTTTTGAGTTTATATGAAGTTACTACTGCAAAAATGTCTGTGTTAATAATGCTTCCAGGTGACAAATGTGTGAGAGTTTGGGGCGAATATGAATTAACACTCGCTCAGAAGTAAAACAAAACATAGTCTCATCTGTTAACCAGAATCCTTGTTAAATCTGTGAAGTTTTATATATATTTGACTTATTACTCTTTATGTTTTATCATATGGATTTAGACCGTTACAAGGCCTTTTCTCACTGATATTATATAGTGTTACTATGCTCTGCCTTTAATACATTATAATGTGTACTTTTATATGAAATAAATGATGGCTCTACGCTGTGTGTAAATATGTTAATATCGTCTGACTAAACAAGAGTATCAACAACACAGATAAATATTACAATTTATTTAAACCAGTGATTTACTGTCTCAATACTGTTGAGTACTGTTTGAGTAAATGTATGGATTTAATTTAATTTTAAATAAAAGTATAAACATGTTTTATTATGTATTATGTATTATAATTATAAAAGTAAAACATAAATACAAAAATTATTTAATTTTTTTTTCACATACTCAAAATAAATAAAGCTTTAAAAATACATAGCCTACAAATAAATCGAGCTTAAAGCACAATAGTATATACATGATACTGGCCTACATATAGTCAATATACAAAGCATTTTTGGTAAATCTCAAAATGCTGTCCTTGAACGCATCCTCTGTACTTATGCTCAGTACATGAACACAGTAAATCTCCATACTAAGTGTTTCGAATAAGTATTTCGGTCCTTTACTTAAGTAAAAGTACAAATACCATGGTCTTAAAATACTGCGTTACAATTAAAAGTCCTGATTTCAAGACTTTGCTTAATTAAAAGTACAAAAGTATAAGAATCAAATCAACTTAAAGCATAAAATGTAAAAATACTTATTATGCGGAATGTAGTGGAGTAAAAAGTATAAAGTAGCATGAAATGGAAATACTTAACACTAGAACCGCCAACGGGGTCAATTTGACCCCGAGCTGTTTTATATTTGATGTAACTTTTTTTCAATAAAATATTAAAGTCTCCCAGTCCGTGACTTTTCCTGAAAGTGTGTTATGTACCACCCTCTGTTGTTAAAAATTGTCAATATGAAGTCAGATTGAAACAATCACCCAACAAATTGCCATTTATACCTATTTCCGCCAAGCGGGTCCCCACCCCTTTTCATATAAACATGTTGTTTATAGCAACGCCTTTTGTCTACTGCGGTTCCTCCTTATAGATTGAGAGATAGATTGAGAGAGAGAGAGATAGATTGAGAGAGAGAGAGATAGATGGATAGATATATTGATAGATAGTTATAGATAGAGAGAGAGAGAGAGAGAGAGAGAGAGAGAGAGAGAGAGAGAGAGAGAGAGAGAGAGAGAGAGAGAGAGAGAGAGAGAGAGAGATAGAGACAGTCTGTAGTGAAGGAGTGTGACAGCTGTGGAGCGAGTTGAAAGTATGCTGGCCGCTGTGTCTAAATAAATAATGCTTCCGGCCCAGCGGGCCATTTATAATGTCGAGCCCTGAGAGTCCACAGATTATATTGGTATACGTTTCATCCCTGTGCGATCAAAACTCTCTGTTCAATAAAAGAACATTTTACCTTGAAAATCAATGCATTCTAATAGCCGGTCAATTTGACCCAGGTGGCGGTGTTAGGTATAAAAAATCTCTGGCGGTCCTAGTGGCAAAAAAGTACTAAAGTACAATACTTGCAGGGCTGCCAACATTTGAGTTCAGCTTGGAGTGAGATCTCTTTTTTTTTGGTGTACAGTGTTACAAATGTATTGAACAAGTACAAACTAGGGTTTCCCATTAATGTACCGGGCGCTACAGTGGAATACGCACATACACAGTGTACCCGCGACTCATACAATGAAGGCTCGATAATCAGCTCACAGCATATAAAATGGCATATAGGTGTAAGCAGAGGTTACAGAAGTATTACTTGAAAATACAAAGTAAATACAGTAAATACACTTGGTTACTTTTATACCACTGTCCATACTTGAATGTACCCGTGAACGCACCTCTCTGTCCTTGAACGCACCTCTCTGTAATTGCAGTCTCTGACCGACAGGTGGCGACATTTCCTCGCAACTCTGCTTCAGGTTGTGACACAATGAATTTTGGGAGGATTAACCAGCTGAGTTTTCAGAGCAAAACTAAAAGCACAAGTGCGAAGTGGGTCCGAAAGAGAGACATATATAAAGCTAAGGGAAAACAAAGGTGGAAATTAAGTTAATTGTAGTCTTTTTGGGGCTAAAAATAGAAGCAGGTAGTTGTTTTTAAAATCAGGATCTCGTTCTCCTTCACCTTCTTGCAAAAAAAATTCCT
Organism: Trematomus bernacchii; assembly: GCF_902827165.1. NCBI lineage: Eukaryota > Metazoa > Chordata > Actinopteri > Perciformes > Nototheniidae > Trematomus > Trematomus bernacchii. The sequence goes on along the minus strand of NW_022987640.1, from coordinate 896,523 downwards.
CTCTCTTCTCTACGACGTTGGACTACGTATGTCTTGCAATGTCAGTTTTTATGCTTTTTTAGATATATTTCTCACAGCTGTCAAGGTGTTTTTCAACATTACCTCAGCTCTGCCTGTAAACTCGCATTTTGACATATTATTGTACGTTTTTTCTTCATGCATTTGCAGTGTAAGCCCCTCCTCTCTTCCTGCTGACTGAGAGAGAGAAGGCAGCAGCAGAGATTCAGTCTGACAGCAAACACAGAGGGGGACACATCTCCAGAGAATAGACGGGCACAAAGAAGGGATTAAATACCAGGAATAAGGATAACAATCGTTTTTTTGTGGACTGCATCAACAGGAGTAAGGAGAGAGGATTTTCTCTTTGTGTTTGTGAGTAAATGCTGCAACTGAAACAGTTTTGACTCACTTTAAAGTGGATTCTACCTCTGGATAACACTATGGAAGGTAAACAGTCAGATCCAGCTTCATGTTTTGATTGAATAGTCTATGTTAGAGGTATAATATTAACACAGTGGCGTTAAGTAACTAAGTACATTTACTCAAATACCTTTTTGAGGGACTTTACATGTTCTGCTACTTCATACTTCTACTCCACTACAGTTCAGAGGTAAATGGTGTACTTCTACTCCACTACATGTATTTAGTTACTTCACAGATGTGGATGAATGATGTGAAATATAATCAAGTGTAAATCAGACTTTAGTTCCACTTGGAGTAAATTCACAAGCTACCCTGCAGTATACAAAGTCATTCAAACTAGCTGCACCTTTACCAGCTTTGAGAACACTTTCATGATCAATCATTATAAAACATATCATATATATTATTCTGAAATGGACCAATCTGCACAATGACTACTTTTACTGTCGCTACTTTCACTATATTTTGATGATAATACTTTTTCTACTTGAGTAACATTTTGAATGCAGGACTTTTATTTGTAACAGAGTATTCCTACGCTTTCTACTTTTAGTACACGATATGAGTACTCCTCCCCCCTCTGAATAATAATAATCATCATGGTGGAGCCGGTGGGGTTTGTGGCTGCATGGAAAGCCCAGTTCCCTGAGTCTGACCCCCCCTCCATGGATCTGGAGTCACTGGGGAACATCGAGCAGGAGCTGGACAAATGCAAGACGTCCATCAGACAACTGGAGAAGGAAGTGAACAAGGAGCGTTTCCGCATGATCTACCTGCAGACTCTGCTGGCCAAAGAGAGGAAATCCTACGATGGGCAGCGGTGGGGATTTAAAAACTCTCCACAGATCAACGATGGAGACCAGCACACAGACACAGGTGGGGACATTAACTTGACATTACCTGGTTGAGCTGGATGTAAGAAGGCAATCGATCATTAGTACCAAATATCAGCCCGATGTTTGCCTGCCAGCTCTGTGAAACAAAGTCTTTGTTATGTCCAGAGGTGGGAAGTAACTAAGTACATTTACTTAAGTAGTGTACTTAAGTGCAATTTAGAGGTACTTGTACTTTACCTGAGTATTTCCATTTTGAGCTACTTCATACTTCTTCTCAACTACATTTAGATAGATACTTTATTCATCCCAAACTGGGAGATTTGTTTGTCACAGCGGCAGATTTGTCCAGCATTACACAAGTTAACAATATTTGAAAGATAGAATAAGAATAAAACATTAACATTAGCAGCAAGTATATACAAATTCACAGTAGAAAGGACATGTATCACTAGGGTAACAATTAAAATAAAGGGAAATTTTACTTCACCCGTTTATTTCACAGCTTCAGCTACTTTTAACAAAATGCATCTCTCAAATTTAAACTAGTGGACTAACTCTTAAAGTCACAAAAGAGTCAAATTATTTAATAATTTTACAAAAAGTCAATCAGAACGTGGTTTGTCTACAGCAGTACAAGTGCTACGTGATGCCACACATTTATCTAGAAATGTCACATGTATAATAATTATGATTATATACACACATAAAGGCAACATTTTGTTGATAATACTTTTGTACTTTTACTTAACCCTCCTGTCGTGTTCAGGTCAAATCTGACCGTTTTACTACTTTCATCAATAATATATATTGTGTTTTACATGTTATTGCCTCAGGGCTTTATGATATCCTCCACAGTAGGCATTAGAACATATCATGTAATTACTGATCACCACTTTCATTGCATTTTGGGTGGTTTTAGTCAACTTTGTAACTCCTATGGTGACCGCCATAGGAAGTGAATGGGTTTATGTTCATCCACCAGATAGTACACACCCACAAATCGACAAGCATGACATTTTCAGTGTCTATTTTCTCTGCAGTTATTCATGTAAACCAGTAACCTGAGACATTGTTTACAGCTTAAAAGGGAGTTAAATAACATTTGGTGATGATTAATGACTTTTGTGTTAATTTAAGAGCAGTTAAAATTGGACTAGGAATACCAAAGTAAGGCGGGAGAAACGAACACAGGAGGAGTACGATTTTGAATGCAGGACTTTTACTTGTAATGAAGTACTTTGACAGTAATGTATTGGTACTTTTTACCCAAGTAAAGCATCTGAACACTTCTTCCACCTCTGCACACAGATGAAGTAAGCAGTAAAGCACATCTGGAGGTGGATGCAGCGTCTCCGAGCAAACAGAAAGATGTTGGTCCAGAGGTTCCTGAGTATCCTCCAAGCACAGGCTCCGTGGCCGCTCTGAGGTCCAACTTTGAGCGCATCAGGAGGGCCAACTCTCACTCTGCAGGGGACGGGAGGGGCCTGTCGGTGATGGAGAAGCCCTTCTACGTGAACATGGAGTACCACCACGAGCGAGGCCTGGTCAAAGTCAATGACAGGGAGGTTTCAGACAAGATCAGCACCCTGGGGAGTCAGGCCATGCAGATGGAGAGGAAACGGTCCCTGCATTCACTTCCTGGGAACCTTTCTGCTGCATCGGGGGACATCAGTAAGGTGCAGAGAGGGAGATCTACGGAGGGAGTCAACGGGGCGTACGAGGAGGTGGGGGGGAGGTCCGAGTGCCAGCCCTACACCAGTGTGTACGTGGGGGGGATGATGGGGGAGGGGGAGCCTCGAGTGATCCACATCCGGGACCACAGCCAGGAGGAGGAGGCTCACCTCACCTGGCCCCGGAGGTCCTACTCTCCAGGGAGCTTCGACGACGTGGGAGGTGAGTGTGGATCTTTTATCATTAAAGGTCCCCTATTATACTGTTTTTCATCAACATATTATAGGTCTCAGATATATACAGAACATGTCTCTGAAGTGTTTGCCTCCAAACACCAAACAGATCATTGCAGCATCCCATAATCCCCTTTGTTTCAGCCCTGTTTCCAAAGTGCTGATTCTCTGTCTGTTACTTTAGATGAAAATAAGGAGCCCCTCCCCACGCCCCTCTGAGAGATATTTGGTTAAAAATAACACAATAGGCGCTTTCACACTGGAGGACAGGAATAGTTCCCGGAACTCTTTAGTTCCGTAACTATCTAGTAGATCGCGTTCACACCGGAATAAGTCCCAAAGGGAGGATTACGCAAATGAAGCCGCTGACGTCACTTCTTCTTCTTCTTCTTCTGCTTTGGGTTTACTGGCAGGCTGCAAACAACTTCACGGCGCATACTGCCACCCGAAGTCCCGAGTAAATCGCCAGAACGCCGACATCTCTTCATCACTCCACCGCTCCCACGTTTTATTTTGTGTTGCCATAAGTTAGTCTCTCTCCGTTGGTGCGCTGGGCTAATGCTAATGCTAATAATGCTAATGCGAGCAAATAAAATGGCTGCTTCACAAAACTTTTAGGAGTTTTACGGGGCGTGGTTTGCAATTCGCCCAGCCAATCAGAAATTGGAACCTTTTCCTCCCCAGGAAAGTACCACCTCTCTAGCAGGGACTGAAAAGGGAGGAAAAGGTTCGAGAAAAAAAGTTCTAGTTCCAGATCTTTTTGGTGTGAACGCAACATCCCAGGAACTATAGGTACTATATCTGGGAAAAGTACTCCGGTGTGAAAGCGCCTAATGGTGCTCTAGGAGGAGATTCAGGTGATAAGGGGTGGGGGGGGGGCCTAATGGTTACACAAGACAAAACCTCGTTATGACATCATAAAGTGTCCAAAATCTGATCAGCTCATTTTCAGACAGGTTTTTATATAAATGGATCAGGACAAAAAGAGAGAGAATCTTTGTTCCTGAAACTTTCAGAACCTCTTTACACAGAGGGGACACATGTTGATGTAGAGGAGACGTGAAGAAGAGGGGACACATGTTGATGAAGAAGAGGGGACACATGTTGATGTAGAAGAGACATGAAGAAGAGGGGACACATGTTGATGTAGGAGAGACATGAAGAAGTGGGGACACATGTTGATGTAGAAGAGACATGAAGAAGAGGGGACACATGTTGATGTAGAAGAGACATGAAGAAGAGGGGACACATGTTGATGGAGAAGAGACATGAAGAAGAGGGGACACATGTTGATGTAGAAGAGACATGAAGAAGAGGGGACACATGGTGATGTAGAAGAGACATGAAGAAGAGGGGACACATGTTGATGTAGAAGAGACATGAAGAAGTGGGGACACATGTTGATGTAGAAGAGACATGAAGAAGAGGGGACACATGTTGATGTAGAAGAGACATGAAGAAGTGGGGACACATGTTGATGTAGAAGAGACATGAAGAAGAGGGGACACATGTTGATGAAGAAGAGACATGAAGAAGAGGGGACACATGTTGATGTAGAAGAGACATGAAGAAGAGGGGACACATGTTGATGTAGAAGAGACATGAAGAAGAGGGGACACATGTTGATGGAGAAGAGACATGAAGAAGAGGGGACACATGTTGATGTAGAAGAGACATGAAGAAGAGGGGACACATGGTGATGTAGAAGAGACATGAAGAAGAGGGGACACATGTTGATGTAGAAGAGACATGAAGAAGTGGGGACACATGTTGATGTAGAAGAGACATGAAGAAGAGGGGACACATGTTGATGTAGAAGAGACATGAAGAAGAGGGGACACATGTTGATGTAGAAGAGACATGAAGAAGTGGGTTTTGCATAATAGGTGACCTTTAAAATAACTGGAATGTGTGGAATAAACAAATCTATATAAACATTGTGATGAATCTTGATTTTTTCCCCCCCCCCGTTAGGTGGAGGCTACACGCCGGACTGCAGCTCCAACGAGAACCTGACCTCCAGCGAGGAGGACTTCTCGTCGGGTCCGTCCAGCCTCATATCCCCAAGCCCCTCCACCTTCCCCCTATACCGGGAGAAGAGCCGCTCCCCCTCCCTCGGCAGCAGCAGCCCCCCCACCCCGCTGGCTCAGAAACGCCTGAAGCAGCAGGGGGTCGTCTGCGAGGCCGCCGTCATCGGGGTCCGCAAGACGGGAAAGATCTGGAGCGGAGACGGAGAATCCAACACCTCCAGCAGGAACTCCCAGGACCACAGTGGGCAGGATCTGGGTAAGAGACACCACACAGAGCATTACTGAGGACTTTTATTTGGAAGGATTATTATATTAACAGAACAGTATTATATTGGTGCGGGGAAATCATTGTATCGCGAGATTTGGAGTTATATATTGCTATTATTCTGATATTTGGATTTGAGGCCCATTATTTTCATGGATTTTGGATATCCTAAGTGTTGATTTACTTTGTTTAAAGGCTGCGTTAAAGTACAGTGATGTAGTAGTGGCAATATTTTATTGATACGCAGATTTATTTAACATTTGATGGGTATCAACTGTACACTGGACCAAAACAAAATCGTATCCGGTTCAAATATAGCGTTATAAAGCACCAACATCTAAAAAAGTGCATGGTAAAAATGGATAAAAAGTACATTTAGGACATCTTCTGGAAGCATGCTCAAAGGGAATACAACACAGTCACAGTTGACAGGAGGATGTTTACATTAATTACAATTACATTTCATTTTTCTATGGGTTTGAAAATGTTGGAGACATTTGGGGAAATGGAAATGCACAACTGAACCAAATATATAACCTAGTTCTGCAGTTTCTATACATTTTATTGTCGGTAATGTTACATATAACACCTTCATTTAATCCGATGTTTTATATTGTCTCACATCCTTTATCCCTATTAGAAGGTCAGAGATATTAACCCCTTCCTCGTTTAGCATGATTAGCATGTGTAAAAGCTCCCATGGTTAGTTGGGAGTGACAACATGGACTTTCACTGCTTCCTCACAGGAACCCAGTGGCTCTGCACTTCTTTCAGGAGTGTTTTCTTTATCCTTTTCTCTTTCCCACCCCCTTCTGCTCTTCACTGCCGAGTGCTCACAGAGAACAGCTCACAGAGAACAGCTCACAGAGAACAGCTCACAGAGAACAGCTCACAGAGAACAGCTCACAGAGACATGACTGCCCTCCGGCCTCCAGCTCTGTCCACCCTGAGTGTTTTTGTGTCAGCGCCATGGGCGTAGGAAGCATCCTGAATGTGGGGGGGACATTTTTAACGGGGGGTGTTGGGGCGAAAAAAAATATAGATTTCCTGTATTCTGGTGCATTTTAACAGGTGGTTTGATACTTTTATGTGGCTATACTAGCATGAGGGAAATGATGGGTACATTTTGTAATTTCATCCAGTAGTAAAGAAAGGAAACATATTTGATTATTAATTCAGAGCCGTCTTTGAATTAATAAAAAGCAGTTTAAATGCCCATTTTTTGTACATTTATATACAACAATAATTATTTGTGAGTGCATTGAGAGATATTGTTGTGGAGAGTCATTTATATATAAATCGCAAAATACATTTGTGAATCCTTCTGTGAGCATTTATTCATATTGAGACTGATCTGACTCCATACGGTTGTTAAGTTCACCTAGGAATGGTATCATTGACTTAAATGTTCAAATAAATGTTGCTCTTCTGTCTATATTGGTCATATGATGCCCCTTGACTGAAATGTTTCCTGTTCAATATCCCCACTGATTTCCTTAAAATCCTGGGATGAGAGTCCACATCACAATTTACTCTCAACTGTCATTTCCCTTTCATCACTCACCTCAGCAATGGACCTCTCTTCACTGTCCCTGTATTCTGCCTCTGACTCACTCTCAAGTGCCTAGATGTCAAGAGAGGTGGTGAAGTGATAATTATTTATTGAGCAGTATATTCTTTCACATTGAATCATAACAAGTCATACTGAATGTAAATACAACTGACTCTAAAGTAAGTCCCAGTCTGTGACATTGGACATTTTGAAGACTCAAAGTCCCAAGCAGTAGGTAGAATATTAGCTAGTCTATGTAATGTGCACAGAAAATAAATAGTTAACTGAATACTGGGATGGAAATAGCCTATAAGCACTCAGTAAAATATAAACACACACAAAAAGCTTCTGAATGATAAGAAGTATAATTAAAACATAATGCACATTACCATTTTGAGAGAGAGTACCTAAGTTAAAGAACTCAGAAAAGAATCTCTTATCGAACTGAGGCTCCATGCTCCTTCAGCTTCATAAACGGACACAAATAGCTTTCAACTGATTGCAATGTATTCCCAGCACAGATTAGTTATTATTACATAGAGTATTGCTCAGATTAGTTATTATTACATAGATTATTGCACAGATTAATTATTATTACATAGAGTATTGCTCAGATTAGTTATTATTACATAGAGTATTGATCAGATTAATTATTATTACATAGAGTATTGATCAGATTAGTTATTATTACATAGAGTATTGCTCAGATTCATTATTATTACATAGAGTATTGATCAGATTAGTTATTATTACATAGAGTATTGCTCAGATTAGTTATTATTATTACATAGAGTATTGCTCCGATTAGTTATTATTACATAGAGTATTGATCAGATTAGTTATTATTACATAGAGTATAGCTCAGATTAGTTATTATTACATAGAGTATTGCTCAGATTAATTAATATTACATAGAGTATTGATCAGATTAGTTATTATTAAATAGAGTATTGATCAGATTAGTTATTATTACTAGAGTATAGCTCAGATTAGTTATTATTACATAGAGTATTGCTCAGATTAATTAATATTACATAGAGTATTGATCAGATTAATTATTATTACATAGAGTATTGATCAGATTAGTTATTATTACTAGAGTATTGCTCAGATTAGTTATTATTACATAGAGTATTGATCAGATTAATTAATATTACATAGAGTATTGCTCAGATTAATTAATATTACATAGAGTATTGATCAGATTAGTTATTATTACATAGAGTATTGATCAGATTAGTTAGTATTACATAGAGTATTGCACAGATTAGTTATTATTAAATAGAGTATTGATCAGATTAGTTATTATTACATAGAGTATTGATCAGATTAGTTATTATTACATAGAGTATTGCTCAGATTAATTATTATTACATAGAGTATTGATCAGATTAATTAATATTACATAGAGTATTGCTCAGATTAATTAATATTACATAGAGTATTGATCAGATTAGTTATTATTACATAGAGTATTGATCAGATTAGTTAGTATTACATAGAGTATTGATCAGATTAATTAATATTACATAGAGTATTGCTCAGATTAATTAATATTACATAGAGTATTGATCAGATTAGTTATTATTACATAGAGTATTGATCAGATTAGTTAGTATTACATAGAGTATTGCACAGATTAGTTATTATTACATAGAGTATTGATCAGATTAGTTATTATTACATAGAGTATTGATCAGATTAGTTATTATTACATAGAGTATTGCTCAGATTAATTATTATTACATAGAGTATTGATCAGATTAATTAATATTACATAGAGTATTGCTCAGATTAATTAATATTACATAGAGTATTGATCAGATTAGTTATTATTACATAGAGTATTGATCAGATTAGTTAGTATTACATAGAGTATTGCACAGATTAGTTATTATTAAATAGAGTATTGATCAGATTAGTTATTATTACATAGAGTATTGATCAGATTAGTTATTATTACATAGAGTATAGCTCAGATTAATTATTATTACATAGAGTATTGATCAGATTAGTTATTATTACATAGAGTATTGCTCAGATTAGTTATTATTACATAGAGTATTGCTCAGATTAGTTATTATTACTAGAGTATTGCTCAGATTAATTATTATTACATAGAGTATTGATCAGATTAGTTATTATTACATAGAGTATTGCTCAGATTCATTATTATTACATAGAGTATTGATCAGATTAGTTATTATTACATAGAGTATTGCTCAGATTAATTATTATTACATAGAGTATTGCATAGATGAGTTATTATTACACAGAGTATTGATCAGATTAGTTATTATTACTAGAGTATTGCTCAGATTAGTTATTATTACATAGAGTATTGATCAGATTAGTTATTATTAAATAGAGTATTGATCAGATTAGTTATTATTACTAGAGTATAGCTCAGATTAGTTATTATTACATAGAGTATTGCTCAGATTAATTAATATTACATAGAGTATTGCTCAGATTAATTATTATTACATAGAGTATTGATCAGATTAATTAATATTACATAGAGTATTGCTCAGATTAATTAATATTACATAGAGTATTGATCAGATTAGTTATTATTAAATAGAGTATTGATCAGATTAGTTAGTATTACATAGAGTATTGCACAGATTAGTTATTATTAAATAGAGTATTGATCAGATTAGTTATTATTACATAGAGTATTGATCAGATTAGTTATTATTACATAGAGTATAGCTCAGATTAATTATTATTACATAGAGTATTGATCAGATTAGTTATTATTACATAGAGTATTGCTCAGATTAATTAATATTACATAGAGTATTGATCAGATTAGTTATTATTACATAGAGTATTGCTCAGATTAATTAATATTACATAGAGTATTGATCAGATTAATTAATATTACATAGAGTATTGCTCAGATTAATTAATATTACATAGAGTATTGATCAGATTAGTTATTATTACATAGAGTATTGATCAGATTAGTTATTATTACATAGAGTATTGATCAGATTAATTAATATTACATAGAGTATTGCTCAGATTAATTAATATTACATAGAGTATTGATCAGATTAGTTATTATTACATAGAGTATTTGATCAGATTAGTTAGTATTACATAGAGTATTGCACAGATTAGTTATTATTAAATAGAGTATTGATCAGATTAATTAATATTACATAGAGTATTGATCAGATTAATTAATATTACATAGAGTATTGATCAGATTAGTTATTATTACATAGAGTATTGCTCAGATTAATTATTATTACATAGAGTATTGATCAGATTAATTAATATTACATAGAGTATTGCTCAGATTAATTAATATTACATAGAGTATTGATCAGATTAGTTATTATTACATAGAGTATTGATCAGATTAGTTATTATTACATAGAGTATTGCTCAGATTAATTATTATTACATAGAGTATTGATCAGATTAATTAATATTACATAGAGTATTGCTCAGATTAATTAATATTACATAGAGTATTGATCAGATTAGTTATTATTACATAGAGTATTGATCAGATTAGTTAGTATTACATAGAGTATTGCACAGATTAGTTATTATTAAATAGAGTATTGATCAGATTAGTTATTATTACATAGAGTATTGATCAGATTAGTTATTATTACATAGAGTAATGCTCAGATTAGTTATTATTACATAGAGTATTGCTCAGATTAGTTATTATTACATAGAGTATTGCTCAGATTAGTTATTATTACATAGAGTATTGATCAGATTAGTTATTATTACATAGAGTATTGCTCAGATTAGTTATTATTATATAGAGTATTGATCAGATTAGTTATTATTACTAGAGTATTGCTCAGATTAGTTATTATTACATAAAGTATTGCTCAGATTAAATATTATTACATAGAGTATTGATCAGATTAGTTATTATTACTAGAGTATTGCTCAGATTAATTATTACAGAGAGTATTGATCAGATTAGTTATTATTACATAGAGTAATGGATCAGATTAGTTATTATTACATAGAGTATTGATCAGATTAATTATTATTACATAGAGTATTGCTCAGATTAGTTATTATTACACAGAGTATTGCTCAGATTAATTATTATTACATAGAGTATTGTTCAGATTAGTTATTATTACAGAGAGTATTGCTCAGATTAAATATTATTACATAGAGTATTGATCAGATTAGTTATTATTACTAGAGTATTGCTCAGATTAATTATTACAGAGAGTATTGATCAGATTAGTTATTATTACATAGAGTAATGATCAGATTAGTTATTATTACATAGAGTATTGATCAGATTAATTATTATTACATAGAGTATTGATCAGATTAGTTATTATTACATAGAGTAATGATCAGATTAGTTATTATTACATAGAGTATTGCTCAGATTAGTTAATATTATATAGAGTATTCCACAGATTAGTTATTATTACATAGAGTATTGATCAGATTAGTTATTATTACATAGAGTATTCCACAGATTAGTTATTATTACATAGAGTATTGATCAGATTAGTTATTATTACATAGAGTATTCCACAGATTAGTTATTATTACATAGAGTATTGATCAGATTAGTTATTATTACATAGAGTATTCCACAGATTAGTTATTATTACATAGAGTATTGCTCATATTAGTTATTATTACATAGAGTATTGCTCAGATTAGTTATTATTACATAGAGTATTGCTCAGATTAGTTATTATTACATAGAGTATTCCACAGATTAGTTATTATTACATAGAGTATTGATCAGATTAGTTATTATTACATAGAGTATTGCTCATTAGTTATTATTACATAGAGTATTGATCAGATTAGTTATTACATAGAGTATTCCACAGATTAGTTATTATTACAACCCGAGTATTGCTCAGATTATTTATTGCATAGAGTATTCCACAGATTAGTTATTATTACATAGAGTATTGATCAGATAGTTATTATTACATAGAGTATCCACATTAGTTATTATTATATAGAGTATTGCTCAGATTAGTTATTATTACATAGAGTATTCCACAGATTAGTTATTATTACATAGAGTATTGATCAGATTAGTTATTATTACATAGAGTATTCCACAGATTAGTTATTATTACATAGAGTATTGCTCAGATTAGTTATTATTACATAGAGTATTGCTCAGATTATTTATTATTGCATAGAGCAGGGGTATTCAACAAGGTCCAGTTAGAGAAAATGTCCCCATGCAAAGGTCCGGAACATCAAAATGTCTAACTTGCTTTATGAATTAGTGTGATATATATTGAAGTAGCCTGTAGCTTTATCAACGTCTGCATTTCATCAACAACTGACTGCCAATCAAATAAAGAAAGTACAATTCAAAAACAACAATATTTATTGTCAATGAACATTGAACTATACAGATATACAGTAAATACTGTGGATATGTGTAATGTTCCTCTTGGGCTGCATTTAAAAATAAAATAGAGAAATAAATAAAATAGCTTTGTTAACCGTTTCACATCATGACTTAACAGTTTCAGACGATTATAGAACAATATCAGTCTTTACACATCATAACAATTGAACAGTTTTAAAGTTTCTCTTTCTTTCCCTCTTATATTGCAGTCCCTCACTCACTTTGTTTTAATTCAGTGCGAGAATTGAGCTTGAGCTTGTCCTGCCAGGAGTTTAAATCTGGGCTGAAATGGTGTCAGGGCCATTCTCATAAACACATGCAGGTGCTCATTGGTTAGCCTCGGTTAGCTTGCCCTGGAACGATATTTAGTTTTAATTTTGATCCTGGTGGACTGATCATATTGGGCTCTGAGACTGCTTATTTTTTGTGACCTCAGTTCTGACTTGAGAGGGAATGTTTGGTCAAACACTTTGTGTTTTGTCTCATAGTGGCGTTTTGGCACTTTTAATCAGGGTTGGGAGGGTTACTTTGTAAATGTAATCGGTTACTGAATACATGGCTCTGAAAGTAATCCGAATACAGTTACAGTTACGTGTCTTAAAAAAGTAACGTATTCAGATTACTTTTAGAATACTTTTGGAATACTTTATTTTTCCATAACAGATGGGTATGTTTTGGTGAACAGGAGACACTTATTTTACTGTTTTAATGGCTTATACAGAGCACAACTCAAACACAACATCTTGGTGTCATTCTGGACAGCTCCCTCTCATCTGCACCCCACATAAAAAACATCACCCGGACTGCATTATTTGTACTCTCTTAAATCTTTCTTTAGAATATGTTATGAATTGTCAGGTGTCCTTGGGTGCTTTGAAAGGCGCCCCTAAATAGAATGAATTATCATTATTATTTATTATCTGAAACGACGTAATAACTTTTAAAACTGTTTCCAGTCACTTGCCCCATGCATTCAGCAGCAGCAGGCCATTCACTTTGATTTGATCCCGTTATGAAATGTCATCATTTCGACAATAAAGAAATGCTACATAAACGTTATCTTGCACATTTTATCGAACCATCTCCGTTTCTAACTTTCAATATATTTTAAAAGAGATCTCTCTGATCTGCGTGCGGGGGCGGGGCCTCACAGACACGCTGCATCTCTCTCTCGCTCACAGACACGCTGCAGCGCTGTGCAGTGTGCACACAGTTCTGCTGGTAATGACTATTACATTTTATGAGGAAACTTTTCCACCAATAATTCCCATAAGTATTCCAAAATGTATTCACTTCAGGTTTACGAAAGTAACTGTAATCAGATTACTCGTTTTTCAAATATAACGCGAGCTGAATACAGTTACTTGATTTTTGTATTCTGCTTGAGCGCCACGGTCAATGAACAAATGAGACACACTGGTTCTGTGCTCCCAGTGGGCAGGATGAACATGAATGAGTCCGTCCACTCAGGGTTAAAAGCTCTGTTCTCACTGTCCACTTTCCTCTTCTTGGAGAGCGCCATGTGTCATTATTTGTCTCTCCCTGTCTGCCGCTAACACGCCTGTTCACTCTCCTCTCCGTCTTCTCTGCCTGTATCGCTAATTATTCTCTTTACTCACTTTCCTCTCCGCTTCTCTCTGCCGCTCTCATCTCTTCTTCTGTGTTTCTCTCCCTGTATCGCTCACTCGTCTCTTTCAACCCCTGTCGGCAGCGGTTAAAATAGAATCGCCCCGTCAAAATTGAAATCCCCTATTAATGTATTGATTATAGGTCCGGGTCCGTATAGGTCGGCGTCCGGATCCGGACCGCGGTCCGCCTGTTGCCGACCCCTGGCATAGAGTATTGATCAGATTAGTTATTATTACATAGAGTATTGCACAGATTAATTATTATTACATAGAGTATTGGTTCGCAACCTTTTTACACCAAGTACCACCTGAGAAAATAGTTGGCTCTCCAAGTACCACCATATGACCAAAGTTAAAATACAGATTCTATGCACAAGTTCATTGCATTCATCTCTCTACTCTCTCTCTCTCGTCATGCTCTCTCTCTTCGAGCTCTCTCTCTCTCTCTCTCTCTCTCTCTCTCTCTCTCTCTCTCTCTCTCTCTCTCTCTCTCTCTCTCTCTCTCTCTCTCTCTCTCTCACTCATCACTCATCACTCACTTACTCTGAGAATATA